>NC_069105.1:4862981-5000481 GCF_947172395.1 Bicyclus anynana
CCTCAGTATTTTAAGTACAGGTGAACCAACTTACTGGCCTACAGATCCCAACAAATTACCGGACCTCTTAGACTTCTATATATATAAAGGGCTATCAAACTTGTATATAAGTATAGATAGTTTCTATGATAGTTGCTCAGACCATACACCAGTACTAAGTACGGTTAGTACATCAATAATTTCAAGACCCGCCAAAGAATGTCTATACAACAAACAAACTGATTGGTCAGCATTCAGAAAATATATTGATACTAATCTATCGCTAAAAGTTCCACTCAAAACGAATGACGACATTGATGAAGCAGCAGAAACCATAACAAACATGATACAAACTGCAGCATGGATTTCTACACCGGATATAAGATACACGCCAGGTAGTAACAACTTACCCATGGATATCAAAAATAAGGTACTAGAGAAAAGGAGGCTCAGAAGAGTTTGGCATACTAGTCGTCATCCGTTGGACAAAAAGGCGCTAAACCTGGCAGCAGCGGAACTTACATCATATTTAAAAGACGTAGAAAATGACACATTGAAACATAAACTGATTAATCTGTCTGCTTCGAAAAACAATGAATATTCATTGTATAGAGCCGTAAAGACTAACAAAGCTTCGCCTGTAATCATAAAACACCCACTAAAACTAGATAATGGTACATGGGCCAGGAAAGATAATGAACGTGCGGAAGCCTTTGCCAAGTTTCTAAGTGAAGTTTTTACTTCAAATAACGGCGACCCAGACACTGATAGAGAAGTCGCAGACTTTCTGGATAGCGACCTTCAACTAAGCTTACCAATAAAAAGCTGCACCCCCAGAGAGGTCTGGAGAGTAATAAAAGAACTTGAACTTCACAAAGCTCCAGGATTCTGTTTAATAACGGCAGAGGTCTTACTACAACTTCCAAGAAAAGCGATTGTCTTTGTGACTCAGCTTTTTAATGGCATCTTGAGAACATCCCACTACCCGTCTATTTGGAAAATTTCGGAAATTATTATGATACCGAAACCTGGGAAGCCACCGCATCTAGTCACATCTTATAGACCAATAAGCCTACTACCAACATTGTCCAAGGTATTTGAAAAAATACCTTTGCTGATGATACAGCTGTATTGTGTAATAACAAAGACGCAAATATGGCTTCAAATATTCTACAAGTACACCTGAACAAGATAAATTCATGGATGATTAAATGGCGTATCAAAGCTAGTTCCACGAAGTCAACACATGTGACATTTACCTTGCGAATGGACGAATGTACTCCTGTTAAACTGGGACTTGATATTATCCCCCATAGTGACACCGCAAAATATCTTGGGATACACCTAGACAAAAAACAAACATGGAGAACGCATATAGTAAAAAAACGCGATGAACTAAATCAAACCTTCAGAAAACTTAACTGGCTTATGGGAAGGCATTCGCATGTCTCACTCAGTAATAAATTGCTCATTTATAAAACAGTAATAAAACCAGTGTGGACCTACGGCATTGAACTGTGGGGCACAGCCAAAAACTCAAACTTGGAAATATTACAAAGATTTCAGAATAAAGTTTTAAAAACCATCACAAATGCTCCATGGTTCACTAAGATATCGGAACTACATGAGTATCTTGACATAAAAACAGTAAAAGAAGAGGTTGAACTCAGATCAATGTGCTATAAAAATCGCATAAACACCCATGAAAATAAACTTGCTACTGCCCTCGGTCATCCAATAGATGTTAGAAGGCTAAAGCGCGCCTACATATGGGATCTCCTGTAAAAAAAAAAAAAAAATCAAAATAATAAGAATGTACAAATGTACAAATGAAATACAAAAAATTAACAAATAAAATAAATTAGCATGGCCTTCAATGGAAGGTCAGCTACACATGCCATGTAGTACCCACAAGCAATTTGCTTAAAGCTGTTGCAGCTGATTGCACAATAGTAATGAATTATAAAAAAAAAAAAAAAAATTTTACATTGTTGTAAATAATTTTTGAAAAAGACGGAGGGAGTTTGTTCTAATATGATGAATTTTGTTTTGTTTGTTTGGTTTGAATGTTCTAGTATGTGATGCGCTTTTGATCCCATTACAAGTTGATGATCAATCTCCGGCATACTTGTAAATAAGCAATCATATGTTTTTATTAAACAAAAATTCAGAGACAATTCAGAGAAGATGTTTGTACAATAAAGTGTTTGGTAGATTTCAGAGTGAAGATTAAATATTTTCTATTGTTTAATTTTTTTTGACTTGATATTTTTCAGAGTTTAAAATTCTTTTGATTAACAATTATTATTACAGTAGTAATTAAAAGTTCTTAATTTTTAACTTTGATTTCAATGTTTAAGTGGATAAATTCTAATTAACTTTAAAATTTATGACCGACTATATTTTTTTTACTTTTCAACTTGAAGTGAAACTTAAATTCAAAATATTAGTAGAATTATTTTCTGAAGTTTGGTACCTTACTCTAATCTACCTTGTAGATAGACTTCGGTTGCTGGCCAAAGAAATATTTCTTTTTCATAAAATGAAATTCAGAGTTTAATTAAATGTGATTTAAATGATTGTTTAAACAAAAATATTTAAATAAACAAATTTTGTTCTGGGGTCAGTGACTGGATGAAACTTAAGTTAAGTGGAGTCTAGTTAATTGACTAGGGAAATTTGAAGGATCTTACATTCTGCCCTACACATGTGCGTGCGCAACTGACTGATTCTTGTGGGTAACTCCCAAAATCAATTCTAAGTGAGTGGTGTGCATGTGTAGATAGCAAATCGAGTGATTTTAATTTCCTGTTCCGAATTATAACTAATTGATTTTTTATGGTTCAGTAGCAATAAACATTGCTTAATGAGTTGCAAATGGAGAAATTTACCTGGTACAACTAAGTTTTAGAGAGTTAGAAAAATTCAGAGATTAATCATTAAAAAAAAAAAAAAATTAATTAAGCCTGTTTTCCAAACCTGGATCAGATGGCGAACAATTCAGAGGTCTTTGGAGAGCTTGACGCACAAGTTTTGGAATATGAAGAGTACATAAGGACTAGAACTGAGATAGAAAAGAATTCATCTGGTGAAGGTGAGACTTTTAATCTTTAAATTAAAATCATGTTTGCCATTATAAATTTGTTTATTAATTAAAATCAGAGCACTGTGAAAACAATTCAGAGGTCGAATATTTGAATGATTGAATCAGTTGGAATTCAATAACAAACTTTTGATATTTAAGAGTGAATGGTCAGATCTGACAATTTTCAGAGATAAACCCAGGTACTAATACAGAGAAAATTTTCACAGAACCTGCCATAACACCATCAGAAATAATTCAGAGTGGGGTCAATGATAACGAGATTCAGAGCAACGATGCGAACAACACAATGGATCTTCAGAGATCATTGGTTTCAGCTCAGAAGTCAGCCAATGAAGTTTTGTCTCTCAGTCATGTCGACAAGGAAACAGAACGTCTTATAAAAAGTGCAGTTGATAATATCAACTTGGCACACAAGAGAGTTCTGGAAGCAGAACGACAGAAACTGAAGAATATTGAAGTACAAAAAGCTGGACAAATCAAAGAGATGCCAGCCGGTCAAACCTTTGCAAACACCACCATGCAGTTGATACCCAAAATTCAGAGGACATATAAACTAACTTCCAAATCAAGTTATGAGGTTTGGTTGGACTGTCTCAGGACTGAACTAACGAGTTATCAGCTGATGTATCTGATTGATTCCAGCCTGCCAGGGCCAGTAGGATTGACAGGGGTTGAATTAGCCTTGCAAAAGAACTTTGTTAAAGATATTATAATAAGCCATATTGATGAAGAATACCACAAAAAGATTCTTGGAATGACAGAACCCACAGAGATTTTACGCAAACTAAGAGACAGCAGAAAGGGTGAGGTGATGTCGACCCCAACTTCCATAAGAACCAAACTTTACAATGTAGAAATGCCAGAAGTGAGGCGCACTGACTCAGCGGTCATAGCAACCACAGGAAAGGAGATGACTATGGAACAACTGAGGAAAAGTATACAAAGAATTCAGGAAGATGAAGAAAGTCATGATAATTCAGAGTCGACTCCATCAGTATCTCGTGTCAAAATACCAAAACAAAACAAGTGTCACAGGTGCAACAGCCCTGGGCACTGGAAACAGCAATGTCCTTTGATAAGGACAAACCAATGGTTTTGCTATTATTGCAACAGAGTGACTGATCATAGAGGAGATCAGTGTCCCTCCAAGGTTGAGCATCCACAGTGGAACAATTTCAAAAGAAGATTCGACAGAGAAGATGAACCCAGTGCACCTCACGTCAAGAGGCCAAGGTTGATACAAAGTGGCAGTGGCTCGTACCAATTCAGGGGCCAAAATTTCAGAGGCAGAGGTCAGCCAAGAGATAGAGGTACAGGAAGAGGTTCAAGACATCAATATGCGGCACGGAGAGCTGAATATGAAGAGGGAGACACTACCCACCAAGAAGAAGAATATACAGAGAACGATTCAGTCTATGATAAACAACAAGGTAAGAAATTACAAGTTGAATTTATTGCAGACTCTGGTGCTACAGAGCACATAGTAAACAAGAGCTTTATTTTAACTGATTTTAAAGTCTCGAAAAATGGAATTATCAAAAGTGCAAACAAAAATAAATGGGCTGACATTGCGATAGATGGTACTGGCAATCTGACTTTCAAAAGCAATGTAGCACAAAATAAAGTTATTAAACTAGTCAATGTTATTGCTGCAAAGAATGTTTCAGAGAATTTGTTATCTTTACGCAAACTTGTAGATGCAGGGTTTTGTATATTTTTAAATGACAAAATATTCAGAGTGTACGACAAAGATAATAAGAAAACAATATTCAGCGGACAATATCAAAAACCAAATTGGGTTGTAAAATTTGAAGTCGAAAACGGTTTTGAAAATTCAAGTTCAGAATCAAATGAGTACAACGAGTATAGTTGTACAGCTTGCATTGCTGAATTCAATGAGCCACTCGAACAATCACAGGCAAACAATGAAAGCTTGAATTCAAACAATTCGGAGGGAGTTAAGGAAAATTCCGGACAAGACGAGACATTTGTGCCTATGATTGGGAGGGAGAAACCAGAAAAGCTCATTGATTCAAACTCAGAGGATATCAATTCAGAGAAGGTTAATTCGGAGACGATTGATTTAGAGAAAACGTATACAGTAAAAGAGGCAGGTAATTTACCACGAAAAGTACTGAATGGAGAAGATCCTGAAGATATAAAAAACCTTTTGCAAATGGCAACGGAATTTGCACCAACGAACCCACAATCTAATGAGTCTCTGAGTGACGGTATGTTGTGGCACAAAAGATTAGGTCATGCGTCTTTAAATTACCTCAGAATGCTGCAAAAGAAAGAGGAAAGATTAAAACATGTCAAATTCGACGACTCAATTAAAGAGTGTGAACAATGTATTTTGTCAAAAATGGAAAAGTTACCTTTCAAAGAATATAGAAGAAGAGCACAGAGGCCAATGGAAATTATACATACAGATATAATGGGTGTGATAAAACCAAACTCGTGGCCAGGACAAAAAAGGTATATCATAACATTCGTCGATGATTATTCTCGATATGCAAAAATATACTGCTTAAAAACAAAAAACGAATCAGGTGAAGCATTAGAGAAATATCTGACAACTACAAGGAATCATCTAGGTTCAAATGAGAAAGTATGTTACATCAGATCAGATCGTGGTACCGAGTACACGGGTGGAAAATTTGCAGAGGTTATGAAAAAGGAAAATATAGAACCAAATTATGGACCACCATACACACCAGAACTTAACGGAGTAGCTGAAAGATTCAACAAAACAATCGAGCAAAAAACCAGAGCAATGATGTGTGATTCTGGACTGTCAAACACAATGTGGGAGTTCGCAGTCGAAGCAGCAGTTCATTCTTACAATATCACACCACACAAATCAATCGATTATGAGGTTCCACTGTTGAAACTTTCACCGAATAGCAGATGTCACCTAGAAGAGTTAAGGAGGTTTGGATGCATTGCATACATGAAACTGCCAAAAGCAGAAACGAAATTCAGCAACACAGCTTTGAAAACAGTTTTGGTAGGACATACATCAACTGGTTACATTCTATGGCACCCGAGTTCTAGAAAATTCCTGGAATCTAGACACGTAAAATTCATAGAGAAGTTGGTGTACAAGGATGTGTACAAAAACAAGCCAGATGAGAAAAACACGAAGTATGCGATGATAGAATTCCATTCCAAAGAAGAAGATACTTCAGAGATCAAAGAGACAAACCTCGAAGGCGAGGAAGGCCTAAGAAATCTGATTCAGAAAAACAGAAGCACAACGAACTTGCAAAACAAAATAACTCAGAAGTCACCGAAAAATCAGAGAAGAAATTGGGTGAACCCATAAAACCTATTAGACCAAAAACATCTCAAAATCTACATGAAAGAAAAACAGAAGTGAAATCTCCAGAGAAACAAACAAACAAAAAAGAGCAACTAAATGAAGGACCAATGACAAGAAGTAGATCAAAGAAAGTTACAGACACAAGTTTTGCAAGATACACAAGTGTCCTGGGATCACAAGAAGAACAAAAAGATGAGTTTGGTCATATTCTACTCGCAAACATACATAAAGATCCAACTACATATGAAGAGGCAATGAATTCAGAAGACAAAGAATCATGGATACAAGCAATAAACGAGGAACTAGAATCGATGAGAGAAAACCAGGTGTGGAATATAGTCGATAGACCAAAAGAGACTCAAGATGGAAAGAAGCCAAACATAATCGATTCAAAGTGGGTATTCAAACGAAAAGTAGAGGAAGATGGAAAATCTAAATTCAAAGCCAGACTGGTGATCAGAGGATTCAAAGACAAAAATGTATACGGATTGAAAGAAACATATGCACCAGTCTCTAGATTATCTTTAATCAGAGCAGTAATATCTGTTGTTAACAAAGAAGATTTGGATATGTGCCAAATGGATGTGAAGACTGCATTTCTGTATGGAGAATTAGAAGAAGAAGTTCATATGGAAATTCCACTTGGCTTAGAAAATTCAGAGAAAACTAGAAAATACAAAGTATGCAAATTGAAAAGATCTTTGTATGGTCTGAAGATAAGTCCAAAGAAGTGGAACATAAGATTCTCAGAAGAAATGAGATCATTGGGTCTGGAAAACGATTTACATGATCCATGTCTATTTACATGGAGACAAAATGGTAAAGTAGCAACAGTTGTCTTATATGTAGATGACATGTTGATAATAAGCAACTGTCCAGAGAAAATGCAACAAATCAAAACTCACCTGAGTAAAGCTTTCCAGATGAAAGATCTAGGTGAACCGAAAAATTTCCTAGGAATGACAATTCAGAGAAACAGAGAAGAAAAGCACATAATAATCCATCAAGCTGCATACACGGAGAAAGTGCTAGAAAATTTCAACATGAAAGATTGCAAACCACAAAGTACACCAATGGTAACTCGCCAGGTGGATAACAGAAACAAGAGACAAAAACCAGACTCGGAAAGTTTACAAGAAAGCACTGAAACAAAAAGAGTACCTTATAGAGAAGCGATTGGTAGCTTGATGTACCTAGCAAATGCTACAAGACCTGACATAGCATACGCAGTGAATTATCTTGCAAGAAAACAACTGAACCCAACAGAGGATGACTGGAATGATGTCAAAAGAATTTTTAGATACCTGAGAGGAACAACCAGCCTGGGATTGAAATACAAATCCACATCAGAAAACCTAGAAGCATTTACAGACGCTTCATTCAGAGACTGCCAAGATTCAACATCCACTGGTGGATATGTGATAAAGCTATTCGGAGATGTAATTGCTTGGAGAAGTCATAAGCAATCGTATGTCACACTATCCACTTGCCAGGCAGAATATTTAGCAATGAGTGATGCTAGCCAAGAGCTCATATCACTGGATAAATCTGTGAGATACATAATAGGAAAAACATTGTATCCAGCAACGATCTGGTGTGATAACAGGTCAGCCAGAGACTGCACAGAGATGGATGGAAGTCACAAACTCAAGACATTCGATCAGAAAATTAGGGACATTCAAAAAGAGTTGGAACTCAGAGAGAAAACAGGGAACAGAAAACACATGGCAGATACTCATGGCGACTTTGTGAAGCAATGTGTGGATGAGAAAAAGGTCAAAGTACTCTGGATTTCAACAGAAGAAAATCTGGCAGATATAATGACTAAACCCTTGCCTCAAAAGTCGCACACATACTTGAGAAACAAGATCTCAGCCATGGACTAATTAATAAGGCACTTCTAAAATAAAGAATGAACTTTATGTAAAGAAAACAGATTTAGAAAATTGTTAAAGCACTTATTTATGTTTGCACTTAAATATAAATTTAACAAGACAAATTTCAGAGGAAAACCAATGCCGATTTTTGATTTCAGGACAGCTGTAACTTAACAACATGTAAACGATAATTACAGACAGAATCGAAGTTTCAAACTCAAATTACAAACTAAGAATCAATAATCAAGTCAAATTCAAATGTGATTACAATTTAAGTTAAGTCAAATACAAAGTTCATTTTAAGTTGATTAAAATCAAAATTAGTTTAAGTGATTGTTGGAAAAATTAATATTAAACTTGTTTAGATAAAGTAAATCAACACAAATTACAAACTAAGAATCAATAATCAAGTCAAATTCAAAAGTGATTACAATTTAAGTTAAGTCAAATACAAAGTTCATTTTAAGTTGATTAAAATCAAAATTAGTTTAAGTGATTGTTGGAAAAATTAATATTAAACTTGTTTAGATAAAGTAAATCAACAAAGGGAGGGAGTGTCGTGAATAAGCTTTGTTGAAGGCGCCACTATTGGCGCGAACTTCGTGTCATAAATAAGTTTAGTTGAGGGCGCCACTGTTGGCGCGCAGTACGTTGAGCGCCGCGTAAAAACGTGCTGCTCAGTAGGCACGCGCGAGCGAGTGAGTCTGTTCTTGACTAAGTGTGATTTTGTTTTTTTTAATTAATACAGTGTCTTGAAGAAACATTGTGTCGTGTGTGTTAAGTTATTTAACCTTTTCCTGCCACAAATATATTTACTCCTACAGTTATGCATATATCCCTAACTGATAAATTATAACAAACACTTTATTATCACTATATGTATTAGCTTTATTGACTACTTCAAAGCCTTTGACAACATCTACCACAGCTTGATTTGGAAAGCATTATAAACATGTGATATAAATAATACTATATATCAACATCATTAAAAATATTTACTCAAATACAACTAGTAGAAGCAAACTAGAATCAAGGGCGAAAAAATAGCAATACAAGGTTAGGTATAGGTGTCAGACAAGGTGGCCCACTAATACCAAAACTATTTATTGCAATACTATAAAATGTATTCCAAACATTAATCTGAAAAAAAGGAGTGAATCTGGATCACAGACCAATTCTTTAGTCACCAAAGATTCGCATTCAGAACTTTAAGAAATGACAAAGATGCTGAGTGTGACCAATAATGACCAACCACCACTCAAAACCAATAGAAATAGAAAATAAGGTAAAAGATTATGTCAAGAACTACATTTATTTGGGAAAGCAAATTTCTCCTAATAAGGATAACAATGAGGCAGAGGTGGATAGAAGATCTAATATTTCATGGAAAAAGTTTTGGGCACAAAGAACTCCTCAAGGGCAATTACACTAACAACTTCAAAATGGTTGTAAAGGGGACTAGTATTCCGCTTTGCTTAACCTTAGTCTGCCAAACATGGGTTTACAACACAAGCTCAAGACACAAACTGATCACCACAAAATGTGTAAAGAAAAGGAGCATCTTGAAACTAAAAAAAGCAAATAAAGTAATAGTATAAATATATAGAAGAAAACCAATCTCATAAGTTCATGCACAAAGTGGAGATGGGCAGGCCACCTTTGTAGGCAAACATAAACAGACCAAATAAACTACATTTTAGAAACAACCACTAAGTAAAAGAAAAGTAGGGAGACCTATAAAAACATGAGTTACCAGGAAATTGATGAGCCAGGTTGGCCAGTAGGTAATGAGCCTGACGGAGGAGAGAGATGAATGGAAAAGGATGGCGGATGCTACGTCTACACATTTTAAATAATAATTATTAATTAAAATGTGTAGAAGTAAGATACTTATAAGTTATGCCATTAATCTTTCGGGTAATAGCATCCGCTATCCTTTTCCATCCAATTGAGGGTTCTAACTCCAAATCACCTGACCCATCTCCTAGAAGTAGGTAGGAGGTAGGCCTGGCACTATAATGGACCTCATCAGACGAGGGATATTTATTCTATTATTAAAATGTAGGAACCATGTTATATTTCAAAGCAGAATGCTCAACATACACGACTCATAATCATCAGTGACAGAAATCTCCACTAATGGTTCGTCAGAACTTACCACTACCCTCCATTGCTCGTCGCTAGTCCTTTCCTTGCAGGCCGCAAGAGAGAAGTTAAGACCTTTGATTTGAATAAACTATAAACACTGCTGATTAATTCGGTACAGTTCGTAGCTATTTGAATTGAAGCTGTAAACTAATTTTATTTTTTCATGAAAATATTGCTTTCAATCATAACAAAAACCACAGTCACAGACAAGGAAGGAACATATTTGTCACAGATTAAAATTTAGATATTTATAGATTACCAGATATAGTATATTGTCTATGGATATTACCGCAGCGCAGCACAGTGTACTTCATAGTCTCAGACCAATTATTGTACAGGACCTGCTTCGCTAGACGTTACTTTTTTGTCAAAGTATATGATCAATGATCTAATGCGATTATAAAAACTGTCTCTATAGAATCGATGTTAAATAGTTGTAATCGTGTTCGTCGGTTAAAGAGCTCCGCAAAAATAGCTTTTTGTGTAATTGAATTGTGTAAAAAACGGGCAAAAATTTCTAGTTTAGTAAAAGATATACAGTGTGTTATAGGAAATACCGTCCGGCCCTTAAGGGTGTACTTAGTTATCGTGTATACATTATTTTTATGCAGTCCTTATTTTTAAAGAAAAACATTTTTTTCCCTGCACGAAATTAACATAAAAAAATGCAAAATTATAAAAACTTACATGGCAACACAAAAGTTGAGATAGGTTAATTATTAGTAGGCATTACTACAAAATAAAAACGCCGCAATCTATGTTTTGTGCTGCGTTTACACGTTTCTATTCAAAGCGGTATTGAATGGGCAAGTAAACACACAAGTACACACAACAAGGTGATGGGTTTGTCAAGGTGCTTTATCATCTTGTGCTATGTACAAGCAGCATGCATGCTTGCTTGCATAACTGGCGTATTATGATGTGTGTAAACACGAAAAGTTAATTTACGCAGATGGACGATGGCAGATAAATTAATGGTTAGTGGATCATTTTCCACATTTTCCACTCCTTGAACATACATTACACCAGAAACTATCCCTTTTACTCTGGAACACAGTAATAGCTCTGTCGCAAATAGATCTACTACTACTAATTTAAGTCTGCATTTTGGGCGAGTGGCGCAAGCAAACTAAACACAGCATTACAGACATCGCAATTGTCAGCGGCGGCGCGGCGTTTCAAAGACAGTGGGCGCCAAAAACGTTGGTACCTACTACCTACCCTTTACGATATGCGACGCGGTATTGTCAAAAGGCTTTAAATTTTGCCGACTTTTGTGCCACAGGTGTGTAGGTAGGAGGTAATAATCTAGATATACGTACCATAATTGATAGTACAGTGTTGTCACTTTTTAAATTTTCCAAGTTTTGGGACAATTTATGTTTAAAATTAGAAACTTTATTATCACGATAAAAATGCTTAATTATTGAATAATATTTTTTTAAATATTTTTTCTGTTTATAATATTATAATGCTTACACGCACATTTTGGATCGGACGGTATTTTTAAAACACACTGTATATAAAATCTAAGCTCATTTTCCTCAGAAATTGACATACAATTTTGTTTGTGACTATGAGTGCGGTACAGCTGGTCCTTCTATAATTCGTCTGAACTTCATAGTCCATAAAATACAATCAGAGTGGTGTACTTTATGACCACAAACGTCAAATGAAGCTCTATGACAGTAATCACTAATCACAGATTATTCAGCAGCTCATTAGGTATATTATAATGCCGATTTCAATCCGATATTTATTACATCAAGTCAACGCCAAACTTAGACCATTGAAAAGAAAGGACCTGCCTCGTAAACCGTTACCCCTCTGTCAAAGATCAAGAATCAATGATCTAACGCGTTAAAAACCGTTGCTATAGAATCGATGTTTCATTGTTGTAAAAAGTTTGTCGTGTAAAGAGCTTCCTAAAAATGCCGATTTGTGTAGTTGAATGGCATAAAAACGGCCAAAAACTTGTAATTTAGTAAAAGATGAAGTAACGTTCCATTTGTAAGTATTTCAACCATAATTATATCAAATTTGTAATAAAAACGATTACTAAAAAGAATCGATTCGCACATCGCTTAGACAGTCAATGGTGCAGTGTAATAAATATGTTCCTTGGTGTTATCGGTCATTTGTCGTCTGTGCAGCTGTCTATCTACGATTCTATGGTGGCTGGATTCTGTGTCTGGATATATGTTTCGTCTCGTGCACGCAAGTTCCCAGTATAATCTATGCGCAAGTTGCAAAGCAAAGCAAAGCAAAGCTAGGTATTTGCCAGGGTTCCCAACTTAGGGGTTTTCCCCCCAGATTTAGGGGGCAAATAAGTGAAATGGGATTTTTCTAGGGGTCTGAAATTTTTAGGGGTATTTTCAGGGATTTTTTGACTCTTTAATATTTTTAAATTAATGATAATTTTAATATTTCTTTCTTGACCTAGCGACTTATAACGACATATAATACGTTATTCTACAAGCACTCTGAGGCAACTGGCGGCAATTTTCATCGAATAAAAAAATTGTTAAATTTATTCAGTAAGTTGAATCTTCAGATAAAGACGTAATATTTCGTCTGTATTAAATATAGAGTTTTTAAACATATTTCAGCATATTATTTCTAAATTATTATGAATTTTTATTTTTAGGGGGACAACTCAATAATTAAGGGGTTTTGACACACACTTTAGGGATAAATATTTTGGAGAGTTGGTAACACTGGTATTTGCCAAGCAAAGGCAAACGTAGTGATCTTTTTACTCTTTGGCACTATTCGTGAATCGTGAATTGTGATTACTGATTTTCAGGATTAGTGAATGGAAAGTAGTGTTGAGTGTTACGATAGTTTAATAATATTTTCATTGAAATGTGATTAACCAGTTTGGAAATATTCCGTGAAAAATGTATCGAAATATATTAAGGTGTTACGTTTTTCTACTGACTTTGTTGGATTTATCTCTGAAAACTAAGCTGACAGCTCGGGGAGAGAGCCATGGTAAAATCGATTTTTGTATAATTTATTTCCTGCTGTTGTGTTCGTTTCTGGTGTGACAAATGTGTAAAAAATATAATATATTTACTATTTATATCGTGCATCGTAATGGGGGAATACAAATATTTGGCATGTCTCTCGGCAGTGTGTTATTTTTGTTCGGGGCCGGACTTATTTGTCGTTTTTATTTTTCCGTTGGAAGTGCGGATATTTCCGTCGCGGGTGTTGGTGGCGGTCCGTGCGAGGGCAGGCGCGGGGCGGCACCGGTCGACGGGCACCCGCACGCGGCGCCGGCCGCCGGGTCGCCGAGAGATGTCATAGGACGCGGCTGTAGCGAAACTGCGCATATTTGGGATATTTTGAAGCATTTATTGGTATCGACTTCTCAAGTGTTGTTTGCAACATTTTGGTACACTATAATGTTATATGAGAAACAGTTTACACATTATCAGTATTCAGTATTAGGTACCTACGCCAAAAATTATACAATATTGCTGGTAAGAGATTTTACCAAGACAGCACGCCTATACTCTTATCTAGATACATAAATAGATAGACTAAGGACATTTTTTTATGTTAAGTTAAGGAAGTTTAATTTATTGTTAACACAGAGTGCCAATGGGGACACTGGAAAACACCAGCTAATTTGTAGGATCAAAATTTGTTGTCTAGTTGTATACTATTCTGGTCTGTAGTTCAGACATGTGGCCAACAACATCTCATGTGCAGATAAATAGATACATTTAAGCCAATGGCACTGACAATACCACTATCTCTTTAATTGCATTGTGACAAAAAAGTCATTGGGTTTGGACAAGTGAGTGGGACAACTCTGTTGTCATTGCACATTTTGTCTATTGCTCTCTTGGTCGCACCAAAATATGGAAAACAAAATATTATCTTGATATTAATTTCTCAGCTAATTGAATCTTTTTCACTTTTTTGAAGGTACTTCAAATATAAAATCTGAACCCTTGTTGTCTGTCAATACCCTTATCTTGGGAAAGTTTACTCAGGTCTACAGTAATTTGTTAAAAAATAAACTTCTCTATTAACTGAAAAAAGACATGGCCGTTATGGTTGAAAAAACATTAATTTCCATTTTTCACTTTAGGGGATCAAAATTCAAAGGAAACTTTTCGTTGATCCAGAATTACAAAATTTGGCAAATAATATAGTGTAAAACTACAAGTATAGGGAAAAATCTAAAACTATATTAATAAAGCCAAACTCAATGTGCACTGTTTATCAACAAACAAATTAGAAATGAAGGTAGAAAATGCATGTTATTTTATAACTTATTCATATTAAATTATGTTTTGATTTTTCATAAAATTTTATTCAATATATATTAACTATATCTAATTATCTTAAGTTTATTAATCAAATTTATTTTCATTAAGCAAGTTAATTATAATTTTATTATTAGGTGTTAAGTGATTAGCAATTTCTACCCTCATTTTGAATTTGTTTGTTGGTAAACGGTGCACAGTGTGGCTTTAGTATAGACATTTGTAACTTCTTCATTAAAATATATTCTTTATTTCATATTTAATGAAGTACATAATACAAGTATGTAATGAAGTACCTTCAAACAGCATTGGGTAAAAATCTTCAGCCACTTATGAACTGTAACACTGCAGTGTATCAGGGCTACAATATCTCAAGTTGAAAAATGTAACAATCAGTACTTTCACTATGACTTTGAGGTCATACATCTCAGCCCCAATATTAC
This sequence comes from Bicyclus anynana, assembly GCF_947172395.1. Classification (NCBI taxonomy): domain Eukaryota; kingdom Metazoa; phylum Arthropoda; class Insecta; order Lepidoptera; family Nymphalidae; genus Bicyclus; species Bicyclus anynana. The sequence goes on from NC_069105.1 coordinate 4,878,143, forward strand.
TTTGGGTGATCATTTTGTGCTAATGTTTAAAACTTTAGGGTGAAATGTTTATGATTGATTATTCAATGTTGTACTTTGATCAGCAATGGTTTGGCCATGAGTGGCCACTAAAAAGTTTAATCAAAGGGTCCCATACAATAGTATTCAATGCCCTTTGTAAAGATACCTCAATGAGTGAGTCGGGCTCACTCTTTAATTATTCAGCAGTATGTATCACTCAGATATAGTCACGAAGGTCTCCATGTCCTGGCCAAATAAATGTCTGTTTAAAGTCTAAATGTTTGTGTATTGATAAAGGAACTAATGTTATAAATGTTTTGCCCACAGGTGTGTCAATCCATGATTCCCTGGTAGAAGGCATCACATTCCAGGTATTTCAATAATTTTATACCTACACACTCTCTCAGCTAAGGATGTCTTATTAACTAGCCTGTGACCCTGTTACAATTCAGCTATTTTCAGAAACGGTTAAATTTTTCTTTACATGCAATTTTGATTAATACAAACACTGTAAAGATATTATATAATTGTATTTTATTTTTTATTTAGATTATCTTGGTTGTTGAGCTGGGTACGAGAAGGATCCACCGGGATTTAGGTCACAACTGACAATTAGTGCTGCACACTCTTTTATTTGGAGTATGTAGATATTTGCTGATTTAGGGCCTTTTTTGGGGTTCTATAGCCCTAGAAAATTTTAAAAATATTTTCTTTTTTGGGGTTCCTTCCCTACATGCAAGGGATGATATTTTCTACACATGGTGGATCTCTATCTGTACCACACCACCACAAGGCCTAAGTAAGCAATGTTGTAGGGTCTGATGCTTCAACCAGCTGGACAATTGAACATCAAACTAAAGTAGTAGAAGCATCAAACACCACTCTGTCATGTTTGGCACGACCTTGACAAGGTAGCAATGCAAAGTGCTGGACCATGCGGATTTTCAGCTGCTTCCTCGATCCAGGAGAGTAACATTGTAAAAAAATATTCAATTTTACTGAGTCCTTGAATAACCAAGGATTTATGATTTTGGAACTGTAACAGTAACAATGCATGTTATGTCACAGAATACGAGTATTGTATTATGTACGTGTCTCTACACATTTATATATATTAAATCTATAAAATGTAAGCAATTTAAAAAAAAATATATTGAATGACAACTTGGCCTTTTACTGCTATCTCACCTTATAGTAGCGGGCTTGCTTGGTACACGATCGCCTTGTGTCGCAGGAATGGGAGTCCGGGCTGGAGGCGGAGGGCGAGGAGGCGGACGAGGAGGCGGGCGAGGAGGCGGAGGACGAGGGCGAGGGCGTGCGCGCCTGGCCGCGGGCGCTGCGCTTCGGGCGCGCGGCGCTGGGGCAGGCGCACGCGCGCGTCGTCACCGTCACCAACCGCGCCAACGCCACGCTGCACCTCGCCTCCGTGGCGGGCACCACGCCCGACTTCCACGCCTCCTTCTTTGACTCCAAGGTACGCCACTGGCGACTGGCAGCGCCACACATTGTTGCTCACAATAGGATAGGATAAGTGTCGCTGAGCGCGAGCGGGCACTGTGTAATGTCACGAGCGTGGGCTGTAAGTTATTGACAAGAATTGCAAATATAACACAAATTACAAGTTTGTGCGGCCTCCTTAAGGCGAGACGGTCGCAGACGCCTCTGTCGCGGCGGCGCTGAGGCTCACTACAATGCCTCAATAACTCAGTGGTAGAGGAGCCAGACTGGAGCTGAGAGGTCGTGGGTTCGGTCCCCGCCCGCTGGACTATTGGTTTGCACATTCCTAGCACATTGCTTTGATCCTTGCCGACTTCCACTTTTTTGTGCGCGCTGCATTTACTGTACGGAGATCCTGGGTTCGATTCCTGGCTGGGCCGATTGAGGTTTTTTAATTGGTTCAAGTCTGGCTTGTTAAAACCCTACCGACACAGATGTACCGCCAAGCGATTTAGCGTTCCGGTACGATGTGTAGAAGTCGAAAGGGGTGTGGTTTTTCATCCTACTCCTATAACAAGTTATCCCACTTCCATTCTAGATTGCATCATTAACATGAAATTGTACAAGTACCTACTGTAAGTTGTATTGCTGTATTGCATTTTATCTCTCTAAAAAAACAATATTTATTATGATCTGTGACTTATTTATGTTAGGGCGAGAATGTTGCTGTAGTGATTTTGTTTAGGTTTACGAGTTTTAAATTTTATATAAGCTTTCTTTCTTTAATTTTTAAATATTTTCGTAATTGTTTTAATATGGTATAATCATGGTCAGCTTACAATTGTTGTAGGTTGACAAGTCTGTATGAGAGCCGACCAAATTGTACAATTGTAATTTAAAAGTAATAAGTCGAAAAATGGTGATGAGTGACGAATTTTAGATTCATCACTCATCACCGTTTTTCCTTCAGGATTTATTTTCCTAGATTGTATTTGGTTTGGACAACCCTGCTCTACTCGTATATTATTACCATTTAGTAAAAAAGGGATCCTCCCTTTTCTGTAATTTTTTTTTCACTTTCTACCTTTTTAGACGTTTACCCTGAGGATACCTGTCAAAATGAAACTAATTGAAATAATTATAGTAATTAGGACAGAGCAACAATTAGACAAATTATTGGAGTGCCGTTGTAAGTTTTATTAACCAATATACCGTTTATTTTGTACATGTCGGCGGAGCAGACTAAATGTTACTTCTGATAACGGAGAAGCCGTAGCCTCAGAGCAGGTTCTAAGCTTTACTTGTCAAGGATGGCAGATACACAAAGTAACACTATTGATCATTACCGGAACGACCGCTTAACTTGCTAATACAGTTCTACCTTCATTATCATCATCATCTCCTTACCTTTATCCCACTTAAGTGGGGTCGGAAAAATATGTCAATCTTTTCCATTCGTCTGTATTACTCGTCAACTCATCATCCACTCTATCAATCAAGACAGTTCTACCCTCTAACTACAATATTGATCAAGTACAGCGCTGATACTATCAGATGTAAACCAGGAATATTAGGGAGCCAGTTGACCCTTTGGCGAATCTGACAAATCGAATCGGTCCGTATTGTTTCTGGTACAGAGTCCACACATACATTGTTTTCTTTTTAGAGAAAATGCTATGGGTGCTATATATTCGGTTTGATTCTCTGTCTGCGTTATACATAACACATTAGACGCTTCACGTAATCCGAATGTGTAATTTTTTTACTATTACATTACTAAGTTGCGTTGGCAATCCGGAAAATCGAGGTTTTACTGTATTGGCACAGTAAACATATGGTATTGGTAATCTTTGTGAGAGCCGCATCTTATTGCATTTACGTTGTGCCAAACTATGTTTAATGTTTATTATTCTGCATTGCAATATTGTAAAAACAATGGTTTATTAATATATATTTCGTAAGTATTTGAAGTATGTAGATTTGAACTGTTCATAGTTCAGAGTTATCGTTATGATGTAAATCGTTAGTCAACAGCTTGTGCGATTACGTTAAGTCGTTATCGTAATCGGCGCGTCACGGCGCTCGGCGTCACTGACCACTGACCACTGACCACTGACCACGATAACAATGATACGTGTGTTGACTCGCTCGCACGGCTTCTACACTGTCAAAATACTACAAACACATACTGAATACTATTAATACTAATACTATAAAAGCGAAAGTTTCATTTCATCATTTTACTAGTAAATTAACATTTCAGTGACAGTTGCACTTGTCATTTATATACTGGCCATGAGTTCCCACGACACCGCCATCCGGTTTCGCTAGAGATACCTTGCCGTCGGGCCGTTAGCTCTGGGCTCTCAACAGAGCCAGAGAGTAGAGCTCGCTGAAACTCCTGTGTCACTGCTAAGGTTCCACCGAGGAGTCCACAGATACCTAAATATTATGTCACCGTTAGATTGTAAAATACTTTAGTTTATAATCTCACTCTTGATATTATATATCTGCCGTCATATTCAGACGTTAGAACATGACCCGAATTGTCATGTTCTAACCCAACTTTATATTTGACTAAATTATACTTATAATTAACAATAATAACATTTTACTAATGGAAGAACAGTGTTTAAAATTAAGTGTTCAAAAAAATTAGAAAACGCATTTTCTTTCTTTTTTCTTTTTTATTTGATTTGTCCATGTCCATTGTATTTTTTTACTATTTTTATTATGCCCGATGTAATATTTTTGTAATTCTATGGTAAATTTATTCTGATTGACCGATTCAACGGTTTCACTTCCGATTATAATATACCGAAAAATAACACGTTTAATTGTAATCAGTATTTTCAGTTTACAATATGACGGCAGATTATAATATTATCACGAGTGAGATTATAAACTAACGTATTTTACAATTTAACGGTAACATATACAATCGAAAAAAGGAGTTTACTCCAATGTTGGATTTTTCTTTCGTTTATCGTACTTATTTCAAACATGTACTTTCGCACGTATATTTCAGCAGATGTCAGTAAGCAATAAGCATAGAAGTGTTTAATTATTGTTAAATATGCATGCATGCATTGACGTATCTAGGATTATTTCCTAGGCTGGGCCTGGCCCCCGACATCAAGTCTGTTAAAAGTATCATAATATAATTTCATATCGCTAGCCAAAAATCCTGGTGGGCACAGATCTATATACTACGCCCCCCTGTATACGCCTATGCATGCATTTTCTATAAGTAGCGTCAAAGGAAGATTGTAAAAAGTCGCCAGTCGTCGGAAGCATAAGAAGAGAGAAGCGCCAGAGCGCGCGGGCGCGGGAAACGTTCGCATTTTGTCTGTCGCGCAGACAAGCTCGAACTTTTCCTGCGTCGGCGCCGCTCGTCCTCGCCGCAGCCGCCCTGCGCCGCATCGCCGCCGCATCGTCGCCGCATCGACGCTTCTCAGCTGGTGCTCTTGCTACTTCAATGTAATTAATAGCCCTTAGGTCATTAATTATTTACAAAAAAAATCCGAAAGGAATCCTAAAAGAAGAAGAACTTTGACACGACTTCTTAGGCTACACTTAATAGACTTCAATAAGCCGACGTTCTTCAATTCCTGAAATTCATTATTAACATTAAATTAAATTTTTATTTTATTCATATTATTATTGTTCTTGACATGTAAATTTAAAATATTCAAAACATTTCATGTAATTCTAGATATGTCTACTCTTTAAATCAATATAATTTAAATTTTACCTGAAATGTAATAGGTAGGTATATCAAATAATAGAAATGTCCCCTCCTGACAGGGTTTCACTTTTAAAATTTAGACAACCAATGTATTAGTAGGTGTATACTACAGCCTTTCTTGATGAGTACTGTTTACCAACAAACAAATTAGAAATGAAAGTAGAAAACAAATGTCATAACTTATTTAATTTAAATTATGTATGGTTTGTTTATAAAATGTTAGAAATCAAATTATTTTCAGTAATTTAAGAATGAATTAATTATAATTATTATTAGGTATGACTAGTGATTTATACCCTCATTTTTAACCGACTTCCAAAAAGGAGGAGGTTCTACGTTCGGCTGTATGTATGTTTTTTTTTTTTTAATTTGTGTGTTGGTAAACAAGTACACGTGGTCATCAAGAAAGGTTGTATGAATGCTATATAAATAAATAAATGTTTTCATGTACGTTTTGTATTCCTGTTTCGTTACACGGCTTTAACGGAAATACAAATCGTTTTGGAATTAAATAATGTATTTTCGTTGTTGGAATTATCGAACAATTATTTTAACAAAACGATCGTGACTTCGCCATTTATTATATCAAGTGGCTGTGGTATTTTGTTTTTGCGATGATCCGATACGATGACGTGGTCGTGCGCAGACGCTGGCGCCCGGCGGCAACACGTCGTTCACCGTGGTGTACCTGGGGCGGCGCGAGGGGCCCGTGCGCGCCCTGCTCTACGTGCACACGTCGCTGGGCGTGGCCGAGTACCGCGTGTCGGCCGTGGGCGTGGCCAGCGCCTACGGCGTGTGGCCGCTGCTGGGCCTGCGCGTGCCGCTGGGCGCGCGCGCCGAGCCCGCGCTGGCGCTGCACAACCCGGCCGCGGCGCCGCTGCAGGTGCGCGAGGTGTACTCGTCCGCCGCCTGGCTGCAGCTGCGCCTGCCCGCCGCCGCCGCCGCCGCCGACGCCTGGCGCGTGCCGCCGCACGAGACGCGCACGCTGGTGCACCTGCGCGTGGCGCCGCCGCCGCACGCGCAGCCGCTCACCGCCTACGTGCGCGTGCGCGCCGACGTGCCCGGCGGCGGGCTGCTGCTGGCGGTGGAGGCGCGCGCCGTGCCCGCCGGCGAGCACGCGCGCCCGCCGCACGTGCGCCTGCGCGCGCACGGCTCGCGCGACGCGGCGCTCAGCGTGCGGCTGGAGCTGGCCAACAGCGGCGGCGCCGAGGTGCCGCTGGAGGGCGGCGTGAGCGACGCGGGCTGCTGGCGCGACGCGCCGCCTGCCCCGTGCGCGGCGCCGCCGGCCGCGCGCGCCAACGGTGCGTACGGTGCAGCTGTGTGCAGTGTGCGAACGTGTCGATGAGAGTGTGCGCTACAGCGCTGTGTGTGCAGGCGGCGGCGCGGCGGGCGCGCGGCTGGCGCTGCTGCGGTCGGCGCTGGCGCCGCACCAGGACTTCGTGCCGGCGGCGGAGCTCACGCTTGATTGTGAGTCACGCTCACTACTCGTAGCTTCTTCATGTACTTTCAGCTACTGTGGACCTATTTCCTATTTTGGTATTTATTATCAACCCATCAAATTAAAAAAAAACAAATCAATTGACAAAATGTCAGCCACATAATATGATACAAATTACAAATGTCCGGTGCTTACGGTGGATATCATATTTATAGTTTCGTTTTTTTCGTTAAATATTATCTAAAGCTAAACCTAAAATTATTTTTACAGTACAGTATTTAACAAAACTTAACATTAGTTTTGATGAATATTTTTTATACTCGTAATAATATGCAAGTTGGTCGGCACAATATTGAATGATTTACCACATCAGTTAAAGATAATTTAGATTCAGTAGTTTCGGAGAAAAGAGAGGAATGGTCAATTTTCGTCGTTTTTAGGGTTTCAAACGTACGTAGTACAAAAACGGAGCCCAAATAATCTCACTATACGCGAATAGGTAAAATTTTAATATATGAAAATAAATGCGTACGTACTGTGCACACATGTCAGAGGTGAAACTTCTTTGGCGAACTAATTTATAAATCTTGTTTATATAAATCCAAACTTTAGATTTCCGAGACTAAGAGGAAGGGAAAAAGGAAGATAGGTTAGGAATTTAATTGTCATTAAAATATAAAAAGTGTTGAAAATTAATGTAAATTATAAATTTTATTTTTTCAATTTATTTCTTTAATTATTGTTTCAATCTTTCTCACTCGCTCGCTCCCTACTCTCACTCTACGGCTAGTTGCTTCATGCTACGTTCGCCCTGTCTTACTCTCTCTCAATCGCTCTCTCTCTCTTTTTCGACACTTCCGTTGCATACCGGTGTGACGTTACATCTGTAAAAATCAATATATTCAAACCTAGTCCTCATCGCCTCTTGTCTTAGTGATAGAACACAAAAGGTATGCATGCATAAATGATTCAAAGTCTCGCGTTTTTCTAACACAATGGGTGTCCCACAGGGTTCAATTCTGGGTCCTTTCCTATTCCTAGTGTACATAAACGATTTACCACACCATATATATCTGTGAGATAGTACTGTTTGCTGACGACACATCCCTAATTTTTAAGAGTGACAGAAGTAAAGATAATTCCGACGATGTAAACCGTGCCATATCGCATGTGTCGCATTGGTTCACTGTTAACAACTTACTTTTAAATGCAAAGAAAACTAAATGTATTGAGTTTTCATTACCAAATGTTATAAAATTAGATAAGTCTGTAATGATCAATGGTGAAACACTAGAAATAGAGAATTCTACAGTTTTCCTGGGAGTGACCTTGGATTCTAAACTTCAGTGGGGTGCTCATATAGAAAAACTGTCAGGTAAACTCAGCTCAGCTGCTTTTGCAGTGAGAAAAATAAGACAGTTTACTGATGTTGATACAGCTAGACTTGTTTATTTTGCGTACTTTCACAGCGTAATGTCTTACGGTATTTTGTTGTGGGGCAAGGCTGCTGATATACATTCTATATTTGTACTTCAAAAAAGAGCAATCGAGCAATATATCAACCAAAATCACGCGAGTCCCTTCGTCAAAAGTTTAAAGCAATAGGCATTTTAACAGTAGCCTGTCAGTATATATATAACAGTATAGTTTATGTGAGACAAAATATTAATTTGTACAAACGAAAAGGAGATCTAAACCCACGTCTTACTAGACACGGGCATAAGTTAGTTATTTCTGCATATTGTCTCCAAAGAGTTAAAAAATCTTTTGTTGGTTTGGGTGTACTCTTCTATAACAAGATCCCCAAGACTGTGATGGACTTGCCAATGCACAACTTTAAGCAATGTGTTAAAAAACATTTACTTAGTCGAGGTTACTACACTATCGATGAGTTCCTTAACGACAAAGGTGCTTGGAGGCCATTGGATTAGCTTCCACCTTCACACAGGAAATAAAACTATAAGAAATTGTAATTTAATTGTTATCAAATGTAAATTATAATACTGTATGACTTTTTCAAAAGAGCAACTGTTGAGTTTCTTGCCGGTATCTTCTCAGCAGAACCTGCCTTCCGAACCGGTGGTAGAATCTTTACAAATAGTCAACTGACGTGTCAAAAGTGCTTGTAAACTGAGCCTACTTGAAATAAATGAATTTTGAATTTTGAATTTAGTCATCATCCCCATTGTCATTAAAATATAAAAAGTGTTAAAACATAATCTATACTAATATTATAAAGAGGTAAAGTTTGTAAGTTTGTAAGTTTGTCACATTTTTTAAATGGGGTAATCTTCGGAACTACTGGTCCGATTTTAAAAATTCTTTCACCAGTAGAATGCTATATTATCGGGGAGTGTTATAGGCTATATTTTATATTGGTATCATATATATTAGCCGAGTTATCACAGTTTTTGTCATACAGGTCGGACCGTAAATCCTCTTAAACAGACTGCAGCATGCGCTGCCTTAACTATTGTGTAAAATTTAAATTAATGTATGGAGACTTTATGTATCTTTAAAAGTTCTACAAAAAAGTCCGCGACACCATATATCTATCTTCTATATATTAGCAGATATAGTACCTTTTGTGTTTTAAAAATTATTAATTTTATATACTTAGGTTTACGTCATTATTTATACAACTAAACTTTAATCCTTATTAAAATAAATTATTTAATAATCACAAGGATATTATGGAGATAAGATTTGCCCTTCACAGTATGTTAATTACTTAAATAGTTTCGGAGATAATACAAAATTTCTAAAAGACGCAGAAATTCCGCTATATGACGCCCGGCGCTTTAATTTACGTAGTTCCCGTTCCCGTGTGAATATGGGGATCAAACATAGCCTATGACACTCGAAAATAACGTAGCTTTCTATTGGTAAAACAATTTTCCAAATCGATCCAGTAGATCCAGAGATTACCTCCTACAACCACACGAACTTTATCTCTTTATATTATTAGCATAGAAGTCTCTATTTTTCTTGGTCATACCACCACTCTCGAAGGACTGGACCGATTTTGCTAAGGGTAGGAATAAGATAGAGAAGTTACAGGGTAGGGTAGGGTACGGGTAGGGAAGGGTAGGGGTAGTGTAGGGGTAGGGTAGGTTTAGGGCCGGGTTTAGGGTAGTGGTAAGGTAGGGGTAGAGGTAGGGTAGTGGTAGAGTAGAGGTACGGGTAGGATAGAGAAGTGGTAGGGTAGGGGTAGGATAGGCGTGAGATAGGGGTACGGGTGGAATAGGGGTAGGAAAGGGATAGGGTACGGGGAGGGTAGGATGGGGGTAGGGGTAGGATGGGGGTAGGGTGTAGGTATGGTAGGGGTAGGGTAGGATTAGGTTTGGGGTAGGGTAGGGGTAGGGTAGGGGTAGGGGTAGGGTAGGGTAGGGGTAGGGTAGATGTAGGGGTTGGGTAGGGTTGGGGTAGTGGTAGGGTAGGGTAGGGTAGAGTAGAGGTAGTAGTAAAGTTGACATCCAAATTTACGCCGACGAAGTCGCGGGCGTCCGCTAGTGTAAATTATAAATATAATTTTTTCAATTTATTTCTTTAATCATTCTCTCAATCGTTCTCACTCGCTCGCTCCCTACTCTCACTCCACGGCTAGTTGCTTCATGCTACGTTCGCCCTGTCTTACTCTCTCTCAATCGGTTTCGATCGCTCTCTCTTTCATTTTTGACACTTCCGATGCATACCAGCGTGACGTTACATCTGTAAAAATTTTACCCTCAAGCGCAGTTTCACTTCAAAAAATTTCAAACTGCGTCATGCGACACATCAAATGAAAAACCTCGTTTGACTTTTTAAACTGCATCGTGTGATACATGAAATGCCGCCGTGTGCAGTCGCCGAGCTGTGGGCGGGCGCGGGCGTGGGCGCGGGCGCGGCCGAGGCGTGGTGCGCCGGCTGCGTGCAGCTCGGGCGCGCGCTCGTGCCCTTCAGCGTGCGCCTGCTGCCCGGCGCGCTGCGCTTCGAGCCGCCGCAGCTGCACCTGCTCAGCGAGCGCGCGCCGCCGCTCGAGCTGCGCGCGCACAACGAGTTCGCGGCGCCGCTGCGCGTGCTGGCCGTGCGCCTGCCGCCCGCCGCCGAGCCGCTCGTGGCGCTGGAGGCGCTGGCGCCGCTCACGCTGCGCGCGGGCGAGGCGGCGGCGCTGGCGCGCGTGCGCCTGCGCGGGCCGGCGGCGCCCGAGCTGGCGCTGGACGCGGCGCTGGAGGTGCTCACGGAGCGCGCCCACTACCGCGTGCCGCTGCGCGCCTTCAGCGGGCGCCTGCTGTTCGAGTGGGAGTGGGCGCACGCGTCGGCGGCGCGCCTGCAGCTGGGCGCGCTGGGCGCGTCGGCCACGCGGCGCGTGCGCGTGCGCCTGCGCAACCCGGCGCCCGTGCCGCTGTGCGTGGCGGCGCTGGAGGCGCGCCTGCCGGCCGGCGCGGCCAGCTTCGCGCGCGCGGACGCCGAGTGCGTGCCGCCGGGCGGCGCGGCGCAGGCCGTGCTGACGGTGGTGGCGCCGGCGCGCGCGGGCGAGCTGCGCGGCGAGCTGCGGCTGGACACGCCGCTGGCGCGCGGGCGCGCCGAGCTGCTGCTGCGCGTGCGGCCGGGCGGCGTGCGCCTGCTGCCGCTGCGGCTGCCGCCCGCCGCGCCGTACGCCGCCGCCGCCGCCGACCTGCTGGCCGACAGCACCATGGACGTGCCGATGCGCGTGACGAGCCTGGAGCTGGCGCCGCCGCACGCCGACCCCGCGCTCAGCTTCGCGTGAGTGCACACCGCTGTACTCGACCAATAAAAAATACTCTTTTTTATTTCTTTAGTTTTTGTGAGCAGTTTTTAAAATATTGAAAAACTTTATAATATTAGTGTGATTGTAAGATTTAAAGTCTGTAGTTGTAGGGGGCTATCTCTGGATCGACACAACCGACTTTTTTTACTCCGTGTTCTTACGGGAACAGGAGCTATGTGGGTGAAACCGCGGGGCGTCTTATAGCGGCAATTTTTCGTCTTTTACAAATTTTGTATTATCTCCAAAACTATATGACTAATTAACATATTGTTTACTGCAAATTTTTTCTCTATAATATTCTCTTGATTATTAAGTAATTCATTTTGATAAGGATATAAGTTCAGTTGTGTAAATAATGACTAGTATATGATATAATTAATTTGTTAAAGTACAAAAGGCACTCTATCTGCTAAAATATAGAAGATAGAGATATGCTGTCGCGACATTTTTTTGTAGAAAATAATGTGTTCTGCAAAGTTGTAGTACATTACGTTATTCTAACATCAATAGCTTTTGCAGCGCACGACATGTAATCAATTCTTGGGTTACTTTATTGGAGTTTCAGGAAGGATCCCTAATTTTTTTAAAAATATCATATAGCCTATAGCCTTCCATGATAAATGGGCTATCTATCACTGAAAGTTTTTCAAATCGGACCAATAATTCCTGAGATTAGCGCGTTATCAAACAAACAAACTCTTCAGCTTTATAATATTAGTATAGATTATTTAAGTTTTACTTGTTATCAAGGTATTTTAAAAATAAAATAGAATCGTAATCAAATTAAATCATTTATTACTTTATTTGAAAAATATTACTTTTAATTTTAGTGACTACCACCAGTTCGGAAAGTGCAGTCTCTTGTTGAGAAGAACAGCAAAAAAACTCAACAATTGTTCTTTTAAAATATAGATTAATTACAAATACAATATAAATGATAATTAATACCTTGAAATGGATAGTTCATTAAAGTTTTAACTTCAAGACTTATATTTAATTATTGTAACTTTTAGTGTATTTAAATTTTATAAAATTTTACAATAATATTAAAACAACGTACCTATCTATAACTACGTATTATAAAAATTAAAAAGAAAATATGCTAAATTTAAATTATATCTAAAGACTCAGGGGTCGTAGAATTCGTCCGAATCGACGATCATTGGTAAAGTGTCCAGAAGGCTGGCAGTTGTATGGTAATACTAATTCTTTGGTCTAAATATAGGCCAAAGAATCGTGGCACGCAACTTCAAGACTAATCAAAATAGCATGAACCACGACCGGGTCTTCCTCGGTAACCCTCACGGGTCACGGGGTAACAGTGATCGGGGCGTTGGCCCCTCTCTGTGGACTTCAACGCCGCCTGCAACGACAGGCGGGGCGCTGGGTGGGGCCTATTTAGGTCCGTGGTGTCTGATCCGGGTTCGTCAGATCCGGCTAGCGCCCATCAGCCAGCAGTGAGGAAGTGGTCGTGTCCGGTGTGTTCAGGAGATCAGGTCTCGTGGCAATCCTCGTGAGTCCGGCGGTCGCCGATGGTATGGCGCGATGCTCGTAGGTGCTGGGATCGCGCTCCGTCAGCGCGAGCGAACATTGAGATACTCAGGCGGCGAACATGGTCAGCTAGGCTTTCCATTTGTAGGTCCCTGGAGATCACCACGTTCCGTACGAAACGTGGGGCAGAGATAATTGTGACTCCCTAACCAAAGCGTACCACGCCGGGGCTGCGTAAGTGAGGCGCGTGCGGATGTACGCCTTGTAGACGCCCAGTTTCGCACGGCTTCTTCACCACGTTGACCTTGAGTCTCCAAGTCTCCAGCCAATGGGGAAGTGCGTCCAGTGCGCGCTGCATTTTAACCGCCGCGTGTGGGCCCGACAGCGATGTGGTGATAATTGCAGCGTCGTCGGCGTACAGCGCGAACATGGCGCCGTTCGCAACTGGGATGTCGTCCGTGTATCTGCTGTAGCAGACGGGTGACAAGCAGCTTCCCTGGGGCACACCACACATAATAAAATACATTACAACAAATATATTAAGTATAAAATACTTAGCTTTCAAAAAATAGCCTCAGAAACGTGGGAACATGCCATGACAAAAATCAATAATTTTTCACAAACTCTCTATTGGCCAAAATTCTTTTTATTTTGTAAATTGACCAATCACACGCCATCTGCTCTGTGGCAGCTGGGACGGCGCCGAGTACGGCTGGGTGCGCGGCGGGCGCTCGCGAGTGGCGCGCGTGCGGCACGCGCCCGAGCGGCGCTGCGAGCCCGCCTGCTACTGCGGTCTGCCGCTGCACAGCGCCGACGGCGCGGCCTGGCTGCGGCGCGCCGCCCGCCCGCGCGACGCGCTGCCCGCCGACCTGCAGCTGCTGCGCGCGCGCCTGCAGCTGTTCGAGCGCCAGCGCGCCGCGCTCGCGCGCAACGTGTCGCTGCTGCTGCACACCAGCGAGGCGCTGCACGTGCCGGCGCCCGTCGAGCTGGCGCTGGCGTGGCCGCGGCTGGCGGCGCCGGGCGCGGGCCGCGCGCCGCTGGCCGCCGTGGGGCGCGCCGCCACGCTGCGCCTGGCGCTGCGCAGCGCCGCGCACGCGCCCGTGCTGCTGCAGGCGCTGCTGGCGCCGCGCGCCGAGCTGCCGGAGCGCGCGGGCGGCGAGGCGGCGCCGGCGGACGCGGCGGACGCGCCCGACGCGTTCCGGCTGGCGGGCTGGCGCGTGACGCGCGGCGCGGCGGCGCCGTGGAACGAGTCGGCGGCGGACGCGCTGACGCTGCTGCTGGCGCCGCGCGCGGAGCTGGAGCTGAGCGTGGAGTTCGCGCCGCCGGCCGCGGGCGCGTTCGCCGCCGCGCTGTACCTGCGCAACAACCTCACGGTGCTGGAGGCGGTGCCGCTGCTGGGCGAGGGCGAGCACCCCAGCTTCGAGCTGTCGGGGCGCCGGCCCGGCTCCGAGGCGCCCTTCACGCTCGAGGTCAGTTCCGTACTAAATACACCTCAGTTGAATTTGGACCTGTACGCAAATTAAATTAAATGTAAACAACGAATATTTCTCAATTCCCAACACAATGGACAACTTTCATTCTGACATTGATAATGACAATTCTACATAGGGAATTTTAGATGATCAGAAAGGTTCATTTAAATGGTGACAAAAGAATCTGACACAACAATATGGAATCTAATAAATAACAATAAAATTAACTTTCCTAAAGAAAATATTAGACAAATTAGAACAAACGGTAAAACAATTACTGATCCAACTGAGATAGCCGAAGCATTTAATGACCATTACGTAAGCCAATCAAAGTCCTCTAGTTGTAAATACAACCATACGTTACAAGCTAATAGTGTTCAATCTTTATTCCTGAGGCCTATAATTCCAGAAGATATTATAAAAATTATAAAACGATTAAAGAACACTAATAGCACAGGCTATGACGATATATGCACAAAAGTAATAAAAAACACTGCAACAATAATTTATTTATTTATTTATTTATTTATTTATTTATTCATTTAAGTTACATTTCCACATGTCATAAATAAAATTTCATAATTATTACAAATGGAACCCTGTGAGGGTGTTGTAACTACAAAGTAAAACTTAACTTAACTTAACATAACATAAGATAAGATAAGTAGAGAGGCGGATTTATCGTTTTTCGGTCAAAAAATCATTAATTTTATAATATACTTTTTCAAGCAAAAAGTTTTTTAATGTTAATAAAAACTCATTAATGTTTTCCTTTTTCTTAATGTTTTGCGGTAATTTATTATATATATATATTTTTTTTTTATATATATTTTTATGCACATTTTGTGCGGGCCAGTACTGTGCATCTTTAAATTTGATTTTGGCTGTACCAAGTTAATTTCCCCTGTGCTATCATATTTAATTAATTTTTGTTTTGAAAAAGGTGTGTTCCCTCAAAAATTAAAGATATCAGTCATCAAACCATTATTCAAAAAAGAGGATAAAGAAAACATGACATTTTATAGACCCATAGCTTTAATACCTATTTTTTCAAAGATAATTGAGAAAATTATATATGATATATGAATAATACAATAAGTTATCAGAAGTACAGTTTGGTTTCAGGAAGAAAAAAAGTATTAACTTAGCCATTTTTAATCTACTTCAGAAAGTTATGAAAGCTATGGACAATAAACTAATAGTATCGGCATTATACATGGATCTTACAAAAGCATTAGACTTTGTAGATCACAATGTATTACTTTGTAAACTTAATAACCTTGGTATTAGGGGCATAGTCCTGAATCTGATAAAAAGCTATCTTATCGGCAGAAATCAGATAACGCAAATAGATAGAATTTGTATAAAAACCAAAATTGAAAAGAAATACCAATCTGAGTCAAGTCACCTACGCACGGAATTCCCCAAGGTAGCATACTAGGCCCCCTACTCTTCTTAGTTTATATTAATGATATGCCAAAATCAACCAATAACCCTATGATTTTGTTTGCTGATGACTTTACAGTAATATATACAAATAAAGATAAAATCATGAACATAAAATAAATAATAGTTTATTTGATATAAAACAATGGCTGACATCAAATAATCTAACATTAAATTTTAATAAAACTAAATTAATGACATTTGAAAATATAAGAAGCAATAAAAATAAAGTGGACATAGATATTAATTACATAAATAATAAAATTGACAATACCAATGTAACAAAATTTCTTGGTCTACAAATAGATAAAAATTTGACATGGAAAGATCACATTGAGTATGTTTCTAAACGAGCTAATCAGGCGTCGTATAGTTTATACATGTTATCAAAAAAGGTAAACCATGATGTTCTAATGACTGCATACCATGGTTGTGTAGTGTCTATACTACGGTACGGTATCATGTACTGGGGAAATAATGTTAATAACAATAGTTTATTGATAGCGCAAAAATGATGCATCAGAGCAATTTGTAAATTATGTCAACAAGACAGTTGTAAACCGTTCTTCATAAAATTAAAAATATTAACGGTACCATCATTATATATTTATGAAGTAGTCATGTTTGTAGTTAATAACAAAAAAATATTTATACCTTATGAAAATAAACGCGACAATGATAAATTTAGATGCGAACAACATAAAACTACTCTGTACCATAATAGTTTATTCATTGCGGCAGTAAGAATTTATAATAAGTTACCAAAAGAAATTAGGAAAGAAAAGAATATAAATTGCTTTAAAAATAATTTATACAGTGTGTTTTAAAAATACCGTCCGATCTAAAATGTGCGTGTAAGCATTATAATATTATAAACAGAAAAAATATTTAAAAAAATATTATTCAATAATTAAGCATTTTTATCGTGATAATGAAGTTTCTAATTTTAAACATAAATTGTCCCAAAACTTGGAAAATTTAAAAAGTGACAACACTGTACTATCAATTATGGTACGTATATCTAGATTATTACCTCCTACCTACACACCTGTGTCACAAAAGTCGGCAAAATTTAAAGCCTTTTGACAATGCCGCGCCGCATATCGTAAAGGGTAGGTAGTAGGTACCATCGTTTTCGGCGCCCACTGTCTTTGAAACGCCGCGCCGCCGCCGACAATTGCGATGTCTGTAATGCTGTGTTTAGTTTGCTTGCGCCACTCGCCCAAAATGCAGACTTAAATTAGTAGTAGTAGATCTATTTACGACAGAGCTATTACTGTGTTCCAGAGTAAAAGGGATAGTTTCTGGTGTAATGTATGTTCAAGGAGTGGAGAATGTGGAAAATGATCCACTAACCATTAATTCATCTGCCATCGTCCATCTGCGTAAATTAACTTTTCGTGTTTACACACATCACAACACGCCAGTTATGCAAGCACGCATGCATGCTTGTACATAGCACAAGATGATAAAGCACCTTGACAAACCCATCACCTTGTTGTGTGTACTTGTGTGTTTACTTGCCCATTCAATACCGCTTTGAATAGAAACGTGTAATCGCAGCACAAAACATTGATGGCGGCGTTTTTATTCTGTAGTAATGCCTACTAATAATTAACCTATCTCAAGTTTTGTGTTGCCATGTAAGTTTTTATAATTTTGCATTTTTTGCAAAATAATGTATACACGATACCTAAGTCCACCCTTAAGGGCCGGACAGTATTTCCTATAACACACTGTATAAATACCTAACTCAACAGGCATTCACAGTGTAAATGAGTATTTAAGTTGATATTATTGTTATTTTCGTACATATTTTAATTGTAAATTTTAAATGGTGAAATTGTCTTTTGAATCATTAAATACTTAATAAATAATTTACAAGCCTAATTGGCAAGATACATTTACCATCTACATCTACCGACCACCTGTATAAGTAATGCATGTATCTGCAAAGAAATAAATAGATTGATTGATTGATTGATGTTCTACTATTTACCTTACACGTTGTATATACGTAACAGATGCAGTAATAAGAAATTACAAAATGGTGGCATTTTTTGCCATTCATGCAATGCTCAAATGTCAATTTTGAACGAAATCGATGCAGTTAAGAAATTACAAAATGGCGGCCTTTTTTTTAAATTTTGAGTTCAGAATCTATTTTCGCCATTCATGCAATGCCTATATATGGATGTTGAAACAAACAAGTGCAAATATAAGAAATTTCAAAATTGTGGCCTATTTAAATTTTTCCTTCAAAATCTGTTTTCGCCATTCATGCTTTGCACAAACATCAATTTTGAAACGAAATGGATGGTCTACATTATGACTACAAAACATTAAGCCCTAAAATAAGACTCGAGTCTAAATGTTAAAATAGTTTAAAAAACTAAAAAACACTATTATTATACTCGTATAAGATTTGTTATTTTACTATTATTTATCTAAAGCAAAGCAATCGATAATAATTCGTCAACGCCACTGCACGCTCTGTGGTAAAGCGCCTACCGTAAACATGTAGCGCCTACCGTAAACATGTAGCGCCTACCGTAAACATGTAGCGCCTACCGTAAACATGTAGCGCCTACCGTAAACATGTAGCGCCTACCGTAAACATGTAGCGCCTACCGTACTAATGTACTATACCTAGTCGAATAATGAATTCTGCGATCTCTTTTGAAGTTTCCTGTGATACAATTTTTTATTGAATCAAAAATAGTGATGTGACAAAGTGAACGATCATGATTCACTCAATGAATGAACCAAATTAGTAAATAATTTTAATAAAGAAGAATAAGAAATTTCTCAGTTTATGGTTTAATAATAAACGTAAAACCTATTTTGAGTCACAGTGATGAAAATAAAATTATTCTAAGACCTTATTTAATTTGACTAATAACTGAGACAAATAAAATAGGGGTAGGGTAAGAGTAGGGGAGGTGTAGGGTGGTATTAGAATAAGATAGGGGTAGGGAATGAGTCAAAGCGAAGCTTGACAGGGTCCGCTGCTAGGTAATAATTAGCACACTAGTGAACCCGCCATCCTCCCAAAAACGCCAAGTTTATGAGGATGGATGAGGATTTTGTAACTAAATTACAACTGTAAGACTTTTTTTGTCCAATAAATATTTTATTCTTAGAATTTTATTATAAATTTCATTAGATACTCTAAATTTTCAAATCGGAAGTAGTGGTACTCTCAGAGACCACTAGGGCACTAGGGCACCAGGGCAAATAGGTAAAGAATTGGTCAATTACATCATTTACAAAATTTTTCTTTCAACCGTCTTTCACTAAGCGTTATGATAGAAATTTCTGTTCAAAATTCTTCTTTGAGAGTGAATGATCTGAGGCACTATTTTTTACATAAACAAAGTGACATTAAGCATCTGTCAGAAAATTCGCACGATTAATGATTATACTATACTGTACTGTACACTAGTACCGTACCACTGGTTCAGTCACACGCGCCCCTGACGCTGCAGGTGAAGGAGTGCCTGTGGGGCGGCGCGGGCGCAGCCGTGCGCCGGCTGCTGGCGCGCAACACCGGCCGCGTGCCCGTCACGCTGGCGCACTGGCGCGTGGCGGGCGCCGCCTGCGCCGCGCGCGGCTTCGCGCTGCGCCCCTGCGAGCCGCTGCGTCTGGCGCCCAACGCCTCGCTGCCGCTGCACGTCTCCTTCGCGCCCGACTACACGCTGGCGCGCGCCACCGCCACGCTCGCGCTGCTCGGCGACGCGGGCCCCGCGCACTTCCGCCTGCTGGCCACCGTGCCCGCGCGCGTGCTGGCGCAGTGCGCCGCCGCCGCGCCGCGCCCGCCCTGGGACGGGCTGCTGCGCGGCCTCGGCGTCGCCGTCGCCTGCGCCGCGCTCGCCTGCGCGCTGGCCGCCGCCGCGCTGGACGCCGAGCGCCTGCTGCGGCGCGCGCGCGCCGCCCGCCCGCCCGCCGCGCCGCGCGCGCCGCTCGACCTGCGCGCGCTCGCCGAACCCGCCGCGCCCGCGCCGCCGCCCGCGCGCGCCGCCGCCCGCCGCCGCCGCGCGCCGCGCCGCGCGCTGCCCGCGCTGCCCGCGCTCGACCCGCGCGCCGAGCGCCGCGCCTTCGAGCGCTGGCGCGCCGAGGTGCTGCGGCGCGGCGGCGACGGCGGCGACTCGTCCCGCTCCAGCGACGAGGACGAGGAGCGCGCGCCGCTCGCCGCGCCCGCCGCCTCCGACGCGGCGTCGTCCGCCTCCGACGCGTCGACGCCGGCCGACGAGCGCGACGACGAGCCGTACGGCGGCGACGTGGAGCCCGACCCGCCCGACGACGAGGCGCCGGCGGAGCAGACGCGCCGCGCCGCGCCGCCGGCCGCCGCGCCGCCGCCGGCCGCCACGCCGCCGCCCGAGCCGCGGCCGGCCGCCGACGCGCCGCGCCGCGCCGAGCGCACGCGCAGCGACTCGGGCCGCCGCAGCGCGCCCGCCCGCCACCACGTGCGCAAGGTACACACGTGCGCAGCAGGCCCAACGAGGGATCCCTGCGGCACACCAGCGCTAATATTGAAGAACAAAGATGTTGTGTCTTTTTCTTTCACTTGAAAAATTCCATCAGACGGAGAGGAAGAGAGAAGTGGTATGTAACTGAGTGGCACAGATTTGAGTTTGCACAAAATAAGAATCAGATTATTTTCATTCAGAATTGAAGTTAATCTTTCCAGAAGCGAGATAAAAATATTACTCTTTCTTTCTTTCTTATGGGCCGATAACATTTGATGTCATGCGATGGTTTACCGGCTTAATTTTTATTTTAAGAATATGATGGTCATACTCTTAAAATGAGCATACTGAGCATTAGTGGATAGACTATATGAAGGCCTATGATTCAGTGCCTCACTCATATCTCATGGAGCTCATACGATTGTACAAGATTGATACAACACTATGCTCTATTCTTGAGTCATGTGTGAGACAGTGGATGACAGTCCTTCATCACCCGGGCACTGTTCTGTTCTGAATTGACTGAATTGATGGGGATTAAGCGAGGTATTTTTCAGGGTGATAGTTTGAGCACTCTATGATTTTGCCTAGCTCTTAATTCTCTCAGTACTTACAGGGATGGTGAGCTCATATCTCACTTACATGGATGAACTTAAACTGTATGCATCAAAGCGTTCAGACCTGGTGTCATTGCTGAAGATTACTCAAACCTTTAGCAATGACAAGATAGAATAGTTCCTACCGAAACTGACATTCTCAGTGAAGGTGAGACTTATAAATACCTTGGAATGAAAAAAGCACTCGGTATTGAGGCAGCGAATATGAAACAGCTAGTGAAAGAACGCTTCTTTGGTGTAAGAAAATTCCTTCAAATAATATTTATAATTCAGTTGCTATGATTGGGACATCGAGTAGAATTATCAGTATGATAATTGTCATCAGATTACAATTTGACGTGTTCGAGTACTTCAGCGACTGTTTTTGCATTTGCAAAAGTTCGCTACGAGCTCGCGCCTCCGACTCGTCACACGTTGATATGACGAAACATCTGAAACAGTTCGTCCAGTGTTTTGGATTGAATTAACATTAACATTTGAAATCGGCAGAAAATTGTACATTTGATAGCAGTGACATGTTGTCACTGGAGCCGCCCGCCAGCCGCAGTAAAGTGAGTTGTCGTGTGCAGGAGCGGCCGGGCAAGCGGCGGCCGCCGCCCACGCCGCCGCCGCGCTCGCCCGCGCCCAGCGCGCCGCCGCCGGGCGAGCGCGGCGCCGTGCGGCCCTGGGCCTCGTGGAGCTCGGTGGTGGCGGCGCGCGCGCCCGCGCCGCTGGCGCCCATCGGCTCCGACGTGCGGCGCCGCGAGCCCGAGCGCGCGCCCGACAACTCGCTCTTCTACTTCAACGGCTCGGCGGCCGACAAGCTGGCGTGGCTGCCGGCGCGCGCCGACGTGTGGGGCGCGTGGGGCGCCTGGCCCGCCGCGCCCCTGCGCCCGCCGCCCGGCTTCGCGGCGCCCGCGCCCGCGCCCGCGCCGCCGCCGCCACCGCTCGAGCCGCGCGCCTACGACCCCTTCCGCTCGCTCGCCTCCATCTGGGCGCCCGCGCCCAACGACTGGCGCGCCGCGCCCGCCCCCGCCTCCGCGTCCGCGCCCGCGCCCGACGAGCGCCGCGACTGATGCGTCACACGACGCGGCGGCGTGCACGTGCTGCTACACGTCGATGCGCGACTCACACATGAATGTAAACTTAAAGAACAACAGTATAGAAAGATTGAAGAACAAAAGTGCGATAAAATATTTGACCGAAAGAAGTCAGTAATATGTCACGGCGCCGCGAATGTCCCGGCGCCGCCCGCGGTACATGTTGAATATAACGAGGTTATAGTGTAAGAGTCGCATTTTAATATTAAGAGTGCAGTCTAGTCCATTTGAAGGTCGGTATAGCGAGGAGCTCCTGCAGGAACCCGACGGTGTCGCTGAGTCGAGTGCAAGTACTCTGCAGTTAGTCTTACAGTGAAATCTTTTTTGTAACAAATTATTACTTTTGAACCAACGGCGGCACTGGAGCCTGTTTAGTTGTACGAGATCTGAAGTAAAGTGATGAATGACTTGAACGATTTTTATTTCTATGCCAAAAAAAATCCCTATAAAAACACGTTTATCCGTGTTCAAATTGACAAGTCATTATTATGATCGGATTATGTTATACAGGGTGCTCGGTGTCAGGGTATTCCCCATAACTTCCAGGAGTTGACGAGTCCACTTATAGGAGCCAAACTGCATAACTAATTTTTTTTAACTTTCATTTTTTCATGCAAAGTAATTCAAATAATTCCGACTATTCATGTAACACACGCCTTTATCCTTGCATTTTATAGGATAGTGGCACCAAAATATGAATGTTTAAGCGTTTTGGTCAACTGAAACCCGTGAAAACAAAATTCACGCAGACGAAGTAGCAGTCATCAGCTAGTTTATTCCAAGATAATTAAACATAAACCATAAGTACCATTACTTGAACGAATAAAATCTGTGGATATTTCGTGGTTCAGAATAGGGTATCTAATCTAAAATTTAAAGACGCTTACCTTAAGTAGGTTTCCAACGTAAATTTTTTCCGGGAAGCGATCACGTTCCGCCCGTTGTGAGTCGTCCACGAGCGCGGGCGACTCACAACTGGCGATGTTTTTATGCACACGTATAGTGAAATATTGCTTTGTGTTGCGAGAAAACATATCTTTATTTTTATGCACACGCGTAAGTAACGTAATTTATTTTATTTTCGGGATTTTATCAAAAACGTTCATCTCTTAGGGTCCGTTGATCTTTCGGTGCTACTATCTTACGTAAAAATAAAACTTGGCTACATCATAATTATAAGGATGGGTATAAGCATTATAATTTTACCCCGAAAATATTAATTATAGAATACATATTCCTTGAACATTTTATTAATTTTCGGTAAAGAATATAACCCACTTTGATACAACCCATGAGTTATGAGAAATACTCCCGACCACCGTGTATATAGTGAGATTGGATTGTGTGTTATTATGTGATATATTATGTGAGATCGGATTGTGTGTCATTTATTGTGAGAATTGATAATATTTTTTTCAATGACAAGTTAGATCTTGACTGCGGTCTCATCTGATGACAAGTAACAATGCAGTCTAGAAGTCTGAAGAAGGTTTACTTGAAATAGGTACAATTTTATGTTACCCATACCTCTGACAATTGGACAGTATTGTACTGGAACACCAAATTGTTTGCCAGTAGGGAGGTGAGTGGTCAGTAGTCAGTATCTGTGTTGAGATAGAACACGACTACCAAGTACCGAGAGGTCGACACATTGATAGGCTATAGAAAACTCAACATCATGGAATTCAATGAAATCTTAGCAATACTGTAGGTTAGTTCTGCATCTCTAGCACTAAAGACTAAATGATTGTAATATCCAAATACACCATGTTTTCTCTTGTGCTTAGTTATTTGGATGATATACTTAAAACAAAAACAAACCTGTACGATTTTTGGTTAACAAGATAATCTCTCAATTTCAATAGGACTTTCACTGAAGGATTTTATCCCAGAAACGGTTTTCACAGGAATTGAGAAAAAAGATTGTTTTCCAAGCAAGTTGTGGGCGCCGGCTAGTAACTAATATAAACTTATTGTAATGTCAATCACATTTATTCATGAAACATAAAACTTAATACAGAAATATTTACAGTACATTGAGACTTATTTATAATAATCATAAGGCCTATTCTTAATTCTATAATACATAGTATTTTACAATTTTATTTATAGATATTGAAAGTTTTGTCTGTCAGTCAAAGAGATCAACTGATGCGCTGTAGCTTATGCAGATAACTAAAACAGTTCATTCTAGTTAAGAAAATTCACTTCTTGTATAATAATGTTATTTCTATCAACAAAGGAACTTGAGACTTATACCAGGATAAATATAAATCAATGACATCTCCTTAGACACTTCCCTCTGTGTTACAAGTATTTGTATATGAGTTTGAGTTCTTTTCCACACAGAACACTGAGCAGATTTGTCTTGGGCAGCATTTCCAGTTTACCCATCAACAATGCAAGTGAGCTGGCAGAACAGACTCAATATCTGTATTTGGTGGAGTAGTCTTTAGGCGACACGACCAGACCGCGGCCCTTGCGCGCGCCGCGGTACACCGTCTCAATGATGTCGATCATCTCCTGCTTGTCCTCCAGCGGCCAGTTGATCTTGTTGTTGTTGCCGGTGCCGAGGTCAATCATGATGTGCTTGTTGCGGAAGAAGAACATGACGGTGCACGGATCGTACAGCTCGTACCTGCAACAGGACAGGCCACTCAGCTCATGGTGGAAACAAGAATTTGAATTATACCATTCTGTGATGTCAAAGTTTGCCAATTAGTTAGAAGCTAGTGATTTTAACAATCAAAATAATTATATTCATTCAGATCTAAATGAGTAAATAAATGAACGTTCCACTTTAAGCTATTGCAAGCAGCTCAGCATCAGCTCCATAAAAACTTATCTGTAAGTAACATAGGCTATATCTTATAACCATTCTTTTACCTATTTAGTATTTCCATTAAAACCAGAACTGTGCTGGTCAGATGTGGTGCAGATGCAGGCCCAATCCTGGGGGGACATGCTGAGCATTTGCCCCGAGCAGAATTGCAAAATTGACTTATTCCCTAGCAGACTTATTTTATTTTTTTCAACTAGTTTAGTATTTTTACATAACAAACTAGGCTCAAAAAAGTATTTTTGATGTATGTAAAAGGGCAGCAAAATTTATCTTTGTCCAGAGTGGCAAAATTGCTGGATCGGCCCCTGTGCAGCTGTACCTTTTACTTTGCTAACAAAAGAGTTTAACTTACATTTTATTGAAATCAGGAACTTCTGTGATATCCACCAAATATATGACTGCAAAATTCTTAACTTTCTCAGCAATACTGTACAATACTTCGTCCATCTTCATACAGGTAGGGTCCCAGTCGTGGCCAAATCTTATGACCTATAATGATATTTATGTGGGTTAAATACTTTTTGATCTACTTTTATATTCTATTGTTTGATTATCATAAACAGTAAATAAATAAATGCAAGGGCGTCCCGCCGCAGGCTGCATCTTTGCTAACCCTCTGGCGTGATTGCAGCCAAACTCTGGCCTGTTAAAAAGGTTTGAAGAATTCAGATCGTCTTGCGACCACCTAAACGTCGAAGAATCTGCTTATTTGAGATAGGAGAAAAAGAAGTATACGTACCACAACTCTGTCTTCTTCGGAGAGTATGGCCTGATCCACTTGCCAGCCATTGTGTAAATGTCCCAGCATATAACTCATTTCGTTTCTATAATATGACGGTTTACAAGTAATTAAATTTTTAAAGTGTAATGATATTAGGAGAAATAGTTTATTTATTTTTATTTTCTAATTTCTTCACAGTTTACACTTTACAGTACACACGTCAATCAGTCATCAATTACTTGACAATTGACATTGACAATTTGACACTGACAGTGACAACTGACAAACAGAATTAATACGTAGACAGAGAGTAAACTCCGTCCACGTCTACAAGCACCACAGATGCGCTAAGCCGCGGACAGACGGACATGACGAAACTCTAAGGGTTCCTTGTGGACTGCGGATTTGCGGAACCAGAATTAATAGACCACGGATGCTGTGTGACACCACCACACTCAGCATCCGTGGTTTACTAATTCCCTGGTTAGCATGAACAAAATCGTAAAGTAAAATCTTGAAAAATGTTTGATGACTATGTATGGAATATGGATGTATGAGGAACCGGAGCATATATTTTTTGGGACGGCTTACCTCTGTCAAAATTCCAAGCTTCGCCACTGCTACTTATAGTAGAGAAGCCGAAGAGGGGATTTTTGCAGTTACTCGAGGGCGTCAGATGAACATATGGGAGTATACCTTGCACGTTGTTGAGTACCTCCACCAAGTATGAGCCCTTAATGTTGGTGGGTAGGTACGTTTACGGCAACCAAACAAAAAAACTAACTTCAGAAATACTTAACTAGCACGTCAGATTAAGATAAGGTAGGTGAGTTGATAGTTAAAAGGCTTAGACCATTAATTTAAAAGGTGTGCATTTCGAAAATCTGACGATTTGAGCGTAACGTAATGAAATGGGAGGGTTCCAAAGTTAAAAAATTGATTTCAGTAAGCCAAAGTAATAAAAATTGTGTTTAAAGTCTGTTTTTTCCCCACCGCTGAAACCGAAAAAAGTATATAACCGTTTATTCTTTCTGTCATCTAGTCTATCAAATCTAATCGATTCAATGACGCTGTAGTAACTGCAAATTTTGCGTCCCGGGCTCCCCTACTACATATTAAAGAATTACGCTTGTTACATTGCTCTACTTTGTACCTTAAACTTTTACTTTGTTGAAGACGGTTGAACTTCTATTTTAAGTACTGTTTCCGAGGATATCAATGAATACAGGAGTGCCTGCATAGGTACCTACTTATTTAGGGATAGGATTAAAACAGGTTTCCGGTTGCAGTAAGTCGAAACAACGGTAAACCTTGCAAGTGACGGCGCGAGGTGGCTCGATACAGCTCCCGAAGGCCACCGCGCAACAATAGGCCGCGGCCGCGTTTGTTTATGTTTATCGTCGATTCGCACTCCGCGGCGGGGCGCGGCGCGGGGCGCGGGCGGGCGGCGCTGGCAGCGCGCCACGAGCGCGGTCACACACCGAAACGTGCAGATTTCTCATGAAAAATTAGAGTTCATCGCCGACTTCGCAACCGCGCCTACGTACTTGTAAAGTAAACAAACTTCTCGTCAAACATTTTATTAATTTATCGCACGAATATTTGAACACCAGAAGTGGCCCCGGCGGCGGTGCGTCAGCCGCGCTACGGAACTGAGGGGCGCTGGCGGCGGGTGCTGCGGCTTGTAGCTGCTCTACAACATGAGGTAAGCGATCTACACATATTTAATGGCAAACACACATATTTGGTTATGTGTTGAGCCAATTGGACAGAGCCATGCTATGTGCAACCATCGGGTTGATATGCCATCCAAGAGGCGGTCTAGACCGGTCATTAAACCCCGGCATGCAATGAAATGTGTAAAGATAAAGATAAATATACTTTATTTGCACACCACAAAGACAAAAACAAGTGAAATAAAAAACAAATTAGGAAGAGATCAGCATACAAAAGTCGGCCTTATCGCTAAGTAGCGATTTCTTCCAGGCAACCTTCGGTTTAGGAAAACTTAAGGACATCAGCAGGTGGCGTAAAACAAAAATAACCATAGTATTAGTAATACACATACATACAAATAATTTACATCCTAATACATAAACAATATTACACAAATACCTACAATAATGAATAAAATACATATCAAAATATACTAATAAATACCTTATATTGAAAAGAAATAATATATACCGATGGTCTTTAATAATAATAATAATAATAATAATAATAATAGTTTATTTAAAGGTAAAAACCCAGTGTAAAACAAACAATAATATTAACAATACAAAAATAGCAAAAATAGTAATTAAAATTGACATTACACTAATTTAATTGTCTAACTAGTATAGGTACATATTCGTATGTTCTGCTACTTTCTATTAGGCTCTTGGTGCACTGAAAGCCAATGTTTATAGATTGAGCAGTCCAGACACTCAGCCAGCGTGGTGAGAATCTCATTTTTTGAGGATCGCAAACGGTACCAAAAATTTGCGATTCGCGATCGGATGATCGCGAAGAAGTCCGGTACTCTGGCCATCGCGAACATGCCCGACGCGCTGCAGTACCGCGGCAACTTCATCAGGATACGATACGCATCATTGTATTGTACCCTGATGTTGTTGATTGCGCGTCTGGTGTACTTGGTCCAAAGTTGACATGAGTAGAAGCATAGACAGTATGCTCTAAACAATGTCACTTTGACCTGTTCGCTGCACTTTGCAAACCGACGTGCGAGCATGTTGCATCTGACAGACAGAGCACGTCGCTCCCTCTCTATATCTTCATTGTCATTGAGATCCTCAGTCACAACGTGTCCGAGATATCTGAACCGCTCAACCCTTTCAAGTAAATTTCCTTCAAGGAACACCCCAGGGATCCTCTCTGGACCTCTGCCTGCACGGAACACCATCGTAACTGTTTTCTTGACGTTATATTTTAAGCCATGATCTAAGGCGTAACGTTCGCAGATTGCAACTAGTTTACGAAGTCCACTGATTGAGGGACTGAGAAGAACCATATCGTCCGCATAGCTAAAATTATTCATGCAGGTGGGCCCGATATGACAACCCACCTTGGCTCTTCTCAGTTCCTCGATCAGATCATTCACATACAGGCTGAAGAGGTCAGGAGAGGTCAGCCCTCCTTGGCGTACACCGCATTTTAGCTTGTATTCGCTAGATGTCGCGTCGCCCCATCTCACACTGTTTGTTTGGTTTCCATACCAATATCTCAACAGATTCACCGTTTTCACAGGAACGTTCGAATCGTGTAATTTCTCCCACAGTAAATTATAATTTACGAGATCGAAGGCACGACTCAAATCGAGGAAACACGCGTAAACCGATGTATCTCGTCTCACATAGTAGTCTACGGTTGCTTTTAAGCTGAAAATCGCTGAATCCGTCGAGAGACCAGGACGGAAACCAAACTGTGCATCACTTATTTTAATGCTACGTTTTAGGGTTGGATGTAACAACCTTTCCAGTATTTTTCCTAAAACAGTCCCTAAAGAACTCGGTCTATAGTTTTTAAGACTGGAAAGATCACCTGTTTTTATTTTTGATATTGGAACTACCACGGTATTCATAAGCTCTTTAGGCAAATAACCAAAATTTAAGCAGGCATTAAAAAAAGTAGCCAGAGTCTGAAATATAGGATATCCAGCATAAATTATATGCTCTAAACTTAATCCGTCAAATCCTGGAGATTTGCCTTTTTTCATTTGATGAACCACAGTAGCCACGTCATCAGCAGTATAACAAACCTTGTCAGTATTATCTATAGGTTTTGTAGTAGGCATACATGTAGTACGAGCTGGTAAGGGGTTGACCTTGAAGTGGTGTGAAAATAACTCTGCAATTTTTATTCTATCATTAACACCTTCCACACTAAGAGGAACACTCGTTTTATGGTTTAAAGATTTTGTAGTTCGCCAAAATTTTACAAAGTTTTTATCGGACCTGTGCATTGCCATCGCATCTAGTTTTATTTTCTCTTCGTTATTTTGACACCACTTCAATTTATTTTTAAATATCTTACGACTTTCTAACATATTGTCATGAAGTTCACCTGAACTTGGCTTGCCATATGAACTCCACCACCCGTAATAGAATTTAGCTGTCTCATAACTGTCCCTCACGTGATAGTTCCAACCAAATACTTTTTTGGGCTTCTTCAGTGCACCTTTCGGAGTAGCGGCGCTCTTCTTAGCGCTAGTTTGTAAAATATTTACAATATTACTGTAAAAGTCGTCAATAAAATATAAATGTTGTTTACAGTTATACACTAAACAATTATCACAATGACTAGATTCATTCAAACATAATGAATTTAATTTATCACAGCAGTGCATAGCATATAGTTCAATTTCTTTACTGCACCAGATAATGAGTCTTTACGGCATTTTTAAAAATGTCCAGTGTCTTTGATTGCCGTATGTTTAAAGGGAGAGCATTCCATAACTTAACGGCTTGCACAACGAAAGAATGTTTATAAAATTTCGTCTTATGCACGGGTAAACATAGAGTTAGTAATCGACACTGTCTCAGTTCAGACTGCACTTCCTGAAACGTAAATTTCTCCATGTGAATGTGTAGCCTGAGAGTGAATTGAACTACTATCACTCAACATAGCCAAATCAACCTGATGATGCTCTCTCTACGTGAGGGAATCAGAAATGACGAGATCTGCAGAGCAAAGTGACCGACGCAAATCTGTTGACGGAGTCGAAATATAGTCTTATGGACTACAATGGGCGGGGCACACGTACACGGTCCGTACTGATGTATCAAGGTGCTCTACGCAGTGTCGGTTGATTCCTCACGAGCAAGTCGGGCGACTGCAGTCGGCTGTACCTGGTGTTTGGGAGCTCGATCTAACTGCGTGACGAACGTCTCATGCAGCTGCTGCAACTGCAGTTCTTGCTCTGTTCAGGCTCATGTAAACATTTTACACTCATCGTCTCGAAATAACCGACCGACACTCCGAATTTATTGATTGTATAGGTGCGTAAACATCGATATATAATAATGTACGCAGATATCTACGTCACACAACAGAACATGTCTAGGTCACATACACAAACGCATCAATGTATAATGTCGTGGCTGTCGGCAGCGAGGCGGGCGGCAGGGACGCCGTGTACCCGGCGGCGGCGTCGGCGCTGGAGCGCGGCCGGCGGCGGCGCACGGGCCTGCGCCTGCGCCACCGCACCGCGCCCGTCACCTTCGCCGAGATCAAGGTACGAGCGTGCGGGCGCAGCCGGGGACGGGAGACGGTTGTTCTCAACGGACTCAATGAGTCTCGTTGCAGGAGGTGGACGAGGAGGCGGCGGGCGAGGAGTGCGCTGCGAGCGCGCCCAGCGTCGCCGCGCCCGACGAGCGCCGGCGCCGGCCCGACGTGCTCGACGAGCGGCTCGGCGCGCAGTTCGCCGAGAGCCGCCGGCGCCGGGCGCGCCGCGCGCTGCTGCGCGAGCCGGACGAGGCGGCGCCGCGCCCGGCCGCCGGCCCCTCCTGAGCGCGCCAGCGACCGGCTGCATCGCGCCCGCCGGCGGAGCGTAGTCGTCTCGAAGCTGAGCAGCGGTGTTTGTCTTAACTTGATTGTCGTTGATTTTATTGTGTAGGTGTCGGACGCTCAGAGCTGGCGTCCGTCCGCTCGCGTGTGAGACCGCACGCACTGAACGCCACAAGCCAGGTGCCACAGGCGATCTGTTCCTGTGCTAAGGCTGTAGCTAGCTTTCACCTATTTATTGACATCTTTTTTTTCGCATTATTTTTATAAAAATTATATTAGAGATCCCCATATTCGTATCATACTACTAATATTA
This sequence comes from Bicyclus anynana, assembly GCF_947172395.1. Lineage (NCBI taxonomy): Eukaryota > Metazoa > Arthropoda > Insecta > Lepidoptera > Nymphalidae > Bicyclus > Bicyclus anynana. Next base: position 4,909,495 of record NC_069105.1, read on the forward strand.
TAGAAATTGTAACATGATCATTCCCGTCCTTGACATTACTGGCCTTGTCTTGACCCATATCTTCAACTACTCCATTTCTACTAGCGAATTCCTTGTAGCATGGAAGAGCGCACAAATTATTCCTATCTAAATCCTATTATATTCCTATCTAAAAATTAATCCTAAATAAACGAGTCCTGCACATCATGGAGTGTGACTTCCAGCCTATTTCAATTTTGCCATTCCTATCTAAAGTTCTGGAGAAGCTTGTTTTTTCGACAACTGAGTCTCTTTTTTTTTTGTATTAACCTTCCTTTCTTCCGCGCGTTGGTCTGTGAGACCGACAAAACACATTTTTATTCACATTTTTTCTCCTAGAAACACTGGCGAGTCTAGATTATTGCTAGCTGCTGGATGTATTGCTTAAGTACTTCGTTTTAGTGCACACCGCGCGTTTGTGCTAGCTCCACGTGTGGGTGCAATTGGTACATACCGGTCCGTGAGACCGGGTATAGGTGCAACTTTTTGTATCAGAAAATGATTTTCATATTTTTTTAGTGTTTGCGTTATTTTTATTGTGTATTTTGACAAGTTTTGTCATGTTATTGGTAATATTTGATATACCTAAGTTTTAATAAAAAGCTAATCAGAGCAGTCTGGGAAGAAGAAAGTTCTGATTCCGTTTATCGAGACAACAATTAAAGTTAGGAAGATCATTTCGTAAATTCACGGCAGAAAATATAAAATACTGAGGAAGAAAATGACGAAGAGGTAGGTGACTAATAGAAACCCTGAAAAAATAATTAACTGAATTTATATGTATAAAGGAGGAGATGTTACTAGACAAAATGTGCGAGATGTGTGAAGCATAAATACCTACAATGTGTTTCAGTGGCCTGCAATGTTTTTTATAGAGTAACAAGTTTAACATATAAATAGTATGTGCCTTAAAATCAATCCGAACACGAAAATTAGCTCCAGGTTTTTACCTAATATTATGAATTCGCAACTCCGACGACAAGTTCAAAGTAAAGTACATCTTAATCCAAAATCATAAAACTAAGGCCCGCCAAAATATGTTAGTTAGATGGGCCCAAGTCTTTAGCAAAATAGAACAATAGTAAAATATCTGGTCGCTAGCGCTATTATTTATTATAAAAAAATCGCAAAACTGCAATAAATACCTTTGTTTGAAACATGCTAATATGAAAAGCCCGGATTGTTGATGGTAAGGCTATCAACTAACCTCCGGAATCGGAGGCAGCGGATTCGAACGTTCCGGGGCATGCACCTCCAACTTTGCAGTTGTGTACATTTTAAGAAATTAAATATCACGTGTCTCAAACGGTGAAGGAAAACATCGTAAGAAAACCAGAAAATTTTAGTTAAGAATTTTCTTAATTCTCTGCGTGTGTGAAGTCTACCAATGCGCATTGGGCCAGCGTTGTGGACCTAACCACTCTCATTCTGAGAGGAGAGTCGAGCTCAGCAGTGAGCCGAATATGGGTTGATAATGGATAATGATGTGTAATATTATAATCTGTTGTTGTTGTTGTCGTTGTTGTGTTGTTGTGTTGTTACTGCGAGTAGTTAGTGTCAAACGCTCGCACATTCTCTGTTGTTTGGTACTTACTTGTTGTATAAGATGTGATGTAAATAAACAGATATGTTATTATAAACTTGTTTAATTTATTAAAATAAATAAATCACACTTCATTCATCAATAAATAGTCACCGCAGCGCAACATTACATAACATCATAATATACAAAATCATTTTGTTGTTCAGTACTTAATTACACAATATTTAGGTACATCATATTTACCTATATACATATTTAGGCCATTAAATTATCAAAATAACTAAGGAATATGCACGTAGTTTATTATTTTTTTTATCAATTTGTAACATTACAAACTTTGCTAAGTTGATAAAAGTTAAAAACCGAGTATTATTATTTGCTCACAAAAACATTTGACACATTTTTAGTAGGTTTCGTAATTTAAACCAAGTACCCAAGATTTAAAAATATATTGTTTTATGGCTGTAATCATAGACGCAGTAAATAGGCAGACGGTATCTTGCTGCGAGATATCAAGACTATAGGCGCAAGGCGCTCGGTCCGGAGACCGTGTCTGCCTACTTGTTACGTGTATGGCCGTAACCATGAGTATACTGGTCATAGCCACATGCATATTCCTTAATGAAACCTTGTATTCTTCTTATTTAATGCAAAAATACTTATTTTTGCTCTATCAATAAATTATTTATATAATATATATCTATAAATCATCTAAAACTTAAACATAGATACCTACTTATCTATCAAATGAGCTTTACATGTAGGTACTTAAAGAAGACTGGGATTTCTGGGCCTGATTGTAACGATAATATTATATATATATATAGTTATTTTTTTAAACTATATAAAAAGTTATTTTTTTAAATTTCCAAATTAAAAACATCACAGAATCAGTTCAATACTGAATTAAATTAATGCGACAGAGTTCAAAGTACGTTTTCAAAAGTCGTGCATCGGATGTTGTATTCAATTAAATAAAATCATTATCAATATATTTTATATTGTATTAAAATATGCCTACCTGCATGATAAATTTTAAAATCGATGTTTGTTATTATATCGATTATATTTTTATAAAATCGTTACTGTATTTTTAATCTGTTTCATCGTCACTACAACCAGGCCCAGGACTGAAGCCGCATCAGGCTCCATAATCCCCACTTCAGACCCGGCGAGCAGGGGGTGGGGGGGGGGGGCGGGAGTTTGGTCATGGCAGTGTAAACAATCGATCATACATAGATATGTTTGATCTCGACGACTTCTCGCAGTTAGGAATGTACTCAAAAGCTTAGAGGTCCTGGGTTGGATTCTTAGCTCAAGTGAATTCTGAATCGGTTTCAGTCTGTCGCTATATACATGTTACTGCCTATCCGGCGGATATACATGTTACTGCCTATCCGGCGGTCAACGTCTCAGAGACTCCATCCCGTTCACGGATGTTCAAGATAGTACCATTTTCGATTACACCGTATGCTAAATGATTTAGCATAAGGTTCGATTAGTGATCCAAAAACCTCGAGTCCTTTAGCTCTTTTTTAAACCTCTGCTTGTTTTTAGGCCCCTTGAGAGCTAAAAGACCAAATAGCTCTTTAGCTTCGAGTCTTCGAGTAATTCTATCAACGAGTCTTCGTTCTTAGAACTTGGAGCCCTAATCTAGGACTAGCTTTTTGAAAAGGCTTGCTGAGAGTAACTCGAAAAGTAATGTGACGTCACTCTAAATTCAATATGGCGGACTAAGCTTTCTATGCACCCCTTCAATATGCTATATATACTGCATGAATACGAAATTTCAAAATGGTGTCTTTTTTTTAATAATCTCTCTCTCCATTCGGCGAGCCCTAAAAAAGACTCCGAGTTCTCTCTTCAGGGCTAAAGGGTTCGAGTCTTTAGGAACACTAGGTGCGATAGTCCGGCGCTGATTTGTTTTAGTTAAAAATAAAAAAATATGAGATTACCCAACGCTTCACCACTGACGAGCTACCTTCGGTCACGGAGACAGAATTATCGTTTTAGTAGTTCACTTTGTCTGAGATGTCAGCAAGGGAATTGTTTGTAACAATTCGTAAATTTCTTACGAATTGTTAACGAATGTCTAAAACAACATCCTCAGTCGGGTAAAGAGGCAGGAAAGATAAACTGAGCAAACACTGACGGAGCGCCGGCGGCGGGCCCCTGAACACGTTTCCCGACAGACAACTACATTCAGTAAAAACCGTTAACTTCAACACCTACTTTTATTGTCATAAGATTATATTATCGATTTATTTGATGAGCCTCGGCCGGTCTCGGCCGGCGGCGGCGGGCGGCTGCGGTATAAACTCTTTCATATAAAATCTAGCTTACAGACTAAAGGTGATCTATCGTATCGGGAGTCTTAGCGATACAGTAATATTATTTAACGAGTATATATATCTACAATCGAATACTGCTTCAGCGCCGGCGGCGACACGGTAGCCTGTAAATTTGTCTAAATAAATAAGTACATCGAGTCCTCCTGCGGCGCGTAATACTGTGCGGAACTAGTGGACGGGGGGCGCGTGCGGCGCGTGGGGCGCGGGGGGCGCGTCGGGCGCGTCGGGCTCGGCGGCCGACGGGATGGTGTGCAGCAGGCGCGCGCCCGGCGACGGCGGCGGCTCCTCGGCCTGCACGGCGGGCTGGCGCGTGAGGCGCGGGCGCGCGCCGCCGGCCGAGCGCGACGTGCGCCACGTGCCGGTGGACGCCGTGGCGTTGGAGCCCGACGAGTCGTTGCGCGACGACGACAGGTTGGAGTCCTGCGACGTCTTGCGCGCCACCAGCCACGACGCGGCGCGGCGCGGCGCCGGGCGGCCGGCGCGCCACGAGTCGGAGCGCGACGACGAAAACTCCACGGACGAGCTGACGGAGCCGGCGCGGCGCGGCGCGGGCGGCGCGGGCGGCGCGGGCGGCGCGGGCGGGCGGCGGCCCACGGCGCGCAGCCAGCGCAGCAGGCGCTCGCCGCCGGGCGCGGGCGCGGGCGCGGGCAGCAGGCGGCGGCAGGCGCAGGGCGCGCGCTCGGAGCGCTCGGCGAGGCTGCTGGTGTTGGCGGGCGTCTGGCGGTTGCTGAAGTTGGACGAGTGGCGGCAGCGGCCGATGCCGCGCGTGACGCGCGACTCCTCGATGGCCTTGCACACGAGCGCGCAGTCCTTCTTGAACTGCTTGGTGAGGATGGCGTAGAGGAAGGGGTTGCAGCACGAGTTGAGCGGCAGCACGAACACCGTGAACACCTTGGCCTGCTCCAGCGACACCAGGCGCGCGCCCAGCGCCGCCGTCAGCGCGCAGAAGGCCACGGGCGACCAGCACAGGAAGTCGGTGAACACCAGCAGCGCCATGCGCTTGGCGATGCGCGAGTCGTTGGTGTTCCAGGCCTGCGAGCCGCGGATGGCGCAGTACATCTTGAGGTAGCAGCCCAGCAGCACGAGGAAGGCCAGCCCGTTGGCCGCCAGCAGCGCCGCCACGTAGCCGAGCGCCGCGGGCGAGCCCGTCTCGAAGGGCAGGCACACGGCGAACTTGCGGTAGTCCGACACGCCTAGCAGCGGCAGCGCCGCCGCCGTCAGCGCGAAGGCCCAGCCGGCCGCCATGACGGCGGCGGCGCGGCGCAGCGACAGGCGCTTGTTGAGGTGCATGGCGTGCGTGATGGCGTAGTTGCGCTCCAGCGTGATGACGGCCAGCGTGAACACGCTCAGCTCGCTGGACAGCACGCCCAGGAAGCCGGCCAGGCGGCAGCCGCCCGACATCTGCCACGCCACGGCGTGCGCGCGGAACTCGCCCAGCGTGCCGGCGTCCACCACGGCCAGCAGCCCCAGGTACGCGCCCATGCAGAAGTCGGCGGCCGCCAGGTTGGTGACGAGGAAGCGCGGCACGTCGATGCGCGAGCGGCTGAACAGCAGCACGAACACCACGGTGCCGTTGCCCAGCAGCGCCAGCAGGAACACGGCCCACACGCCGCAGCGCAGCGTCCACCAGTCGAACAGGTCCTCGCACGGCAGGAAGGGGCCCGGCAGCGGCGCGCAGCGCACGCGGCCCCTCCCGCCCGCCCGCAGCTCGGCCGCGCCCCACGCGCCCGTGGCGTTCAGGTAGTGCGGCCACACGTCGGTGGCGTTGGCCCAGGCCGCCAGGTCCACGTGCGCGGGCGGCAGCAGCACCAGGTCGCTGAAGTGCTCGTCGTCCGCGCCCGCGCCCGCCTCCGCGCCCGCCTCCGCCGCGCCCTCCATCAGCGGCAGGAACTCGCAGCAGTGGTACGCGTACGACAGCACCAACGTCTGCGGAGGGCCAGCAGTCAGTGACTAGCGCGATGTAGTAAACAGCGCGAGCCGCGGCAAGTCTGACGTGTGCGCGCTTTCCGCTATACAATGGTTACCTACGTCAGCATAAACGAACCCCTACAAATTGGAACCAACATTGTCAAGCCCAAGGCTTGTATCGAAATATACGTTTTGTGTGGCATAAACAGGCGCAATTTTTGTAAGTTAACCTTCTAACTTTTTCACTGAGTACCATTATTATTATGGTTATAATTTCAAAACCAAAATCAAAACGTTACTGTACGACAATACAGTCTAAGAGGACAATGCAATGAAACACTAAACATACAATGAATGAATGCATTGAATATTTAGATGAAACTGGAAATACATTGAGGATTCAGAAAGGTTAAACAAACCCGAGGCACGCGGCGCGTTTTATCATAATCTCGATCTGCGACCGAAGATATTGATTGAAAAAAATGACCCTTCGCGGATGCGACCCCACCGCTCGCCGCTCGACCTTCCCCCTCACGGGGTCTGCTATCGCGGGCATCGTTCGCTCATATCGCACGCAATCCATTTCTACGATGATACGCGCTGTTATCGGTGTCCTGTCAACTTGTATCTGTGATTGTGTACCCTGGGACGAGGACCACACTCGTGAACGGCGACGGTGGAGCGATCGTTGGTAACGGCAAGTAACGTAGGAGTGTTCTCAGAATAGGGTGAGCCCGAAAAAGAGACTACTGACAACAGGACTTTGTAGAAAGACTACACTGTACTATATTTTTAACCGACTTCCAAAAAGGAGGAGGTTCTACGTTCGACTGTATGTATGTTTTTTTTTTTTTTTTTTTTTTTATGTATGTCCAGCGATAATTCCGTCATTTGTGGACCGATTTTGAAAATTCTTTTTTTGTTTTGAAGGGTTTGATTCCAGGGTGGTCCCATTTTTTTCATGTCAGGATCTGATGATGGCATCCTGGAGAAATCGAGGGGATCTTTTGAAAATTGTAGGGACGGCTAGTGCGTTTGTTAGTGTTTCCATAAGGTATTTTAAACCACTACAATTTTATGAAGGTCTGGAGTTGGTCTGATGATGGAGCCAAAACACAGACGATGGAACTCGTCAACGATTTACAGCAGGTACCCTTTGTTTGGGCTTGATTTATTTGTATTGATGAGAACTTTCCACCTAGGGTTGTGACTGTATTAAGGGTCTGATGATGAAGACGAAGGACAGTTAAGACAACTCCTCTACGGTTCACAGTAGCTACCTTGTGTTTGGACTTGATAAATTTGTATTGATGAGAACTTTCCACCTAGGTGGGTTGTGACTGTATTAGGGGTCTGGTGATGAAGACGAAGGATAGTTAAGGGAACTCCTCGACGGTTCACAGTAGCTACCTTGTGTTTTGACTTGATAATTTTGTATTGATGAGAACTTTCCACCTGGATAGGTTGTGACTGTATTAGGGGTCTGGTGACGAAGATGAAGGAGAGTTAAGGGAACTCCTCGACGGTTCACAGTAGCTACCTTGTGTTTGGACTTGATAAATTTTATATTGATGAGAACTTTCCAACCATGTGGATTGTGACTGCATAAGGGGTCTGGTGATGAAAACGGAGGACAGTCACCTTTCATGTTTTTCTGAATATTCATATTACGTGTGGATAAAGGGGGAGTAAAATTTTGTACACGAGTTAAGGTAGTATTTTTAAAATTGGGATTGTAGGACTTAGATACTTATTATAAAAAAATAACGTTTCAACTAATTGCTTATTAATTTTTGTTCACACTCTGTAGGTGTGCTAACACTAAAAATTAAAAAATAAAAATTTTAATAAAAAAAATTCAACCGACTTCCAATTCAAAAATTAACCTAAACTAAAAAGCAAAAAATAACATATTACCTATGTGCTACCTTCTGATCAGTTTGAAGGCGGTGCCAATCAGTGTCATGTTTTAATTAAAGCCGTTTCTGAAAGAACCACAGAAATTTTGTAATTTAAACGGCTTAAATTAAAACATCACTGGCTTGGCACCGCCTTCAAACTGATCAGAAGGTAGCACATAGGTAAGATGTTATTTTTTGCTTTTTAGTTTAGGTTAATTTTTGAATTGGAAGTCGGTTGAATTTTTTTTATTAAAATTTTTAATAAAAGATATTTAGTATACTATAATCTCGAGGTCGGTGTTGGCGCACGCAAAGAATTCAATGGAAAACGCGATATTGGAGAACCGCATATCGGTGACACTTGCATTAACCGCGTGGTTTTCGTACAGAACTTGGTAATTTGTGATGTACATATGTTTGGAGCTGACGCGACTTTTGGTTTGTGTGTCCTCGGAGCCCGGGTCACCGGAGACCTTTTAAGACAAGAGTTACATTGTATGCACTCATGCACCTACGCAAACCATTCATAAAACTCACCTTCTCGTCTGAAGAGATACTTTTTCGTCCTCATCAGTCATCATCATCATATAAGCCGATGGATGCCCACTGCAGGACATAGGCCTTTTGTAAATTCACGAGTATATACAGCTGATCCTGTATCGACGACGGCATCCGAACTGTGTAGAGCCCTGTTGTATGGGCCGCAGGATGTCGGGCGCAGCGGGCGGCTGTACCTGTATCCTGGGGAACAGCTCCGGCGGGTGGAAGCGGCGCAGCGCGGGGTTGTTGTGCGCCTTGAGGTGCAGCAGGCGCTGCAGGCCGGCGGCAGGGAGCACGGGGAAGCGGTTGTTGCCCACGTTACTGCGATAACTCATTGCATATATTGTATGTTTCACTAAGATTATATTGTACAGCTAGCTGAAGCCCCGTGGTGCCCGTTCCCGCAAGAATATGAGGATAAAATAAAGTCTATGACAATCACAAATAACATAGCTTTCTAGTGATAAAAGAATTTTCAAAATACTGGTATAACAAAAAAAAGGATAGTAAAATAAATTGACATGAGACTCACAGATCCTCCAGCTTGGAGATTGGCACGAAGGTTTCCATGTCGATGTGCTCAATCTGGTTGTCCTCGAGATCTCTGTAACGTAATTTTTTTAAATACTTTCAATACAAGTTTGCATTTACCTATGTGAAACCAGTAGGCATTCCGTATGCACCGGTATTTGCGCAATAATGTTTGGCGACGAGTAACGGTGACGAGACGCGTTCACCCAGAGGAGGCCCTGAAGAAGAGTACTAGTGACAAGCTATTCGCTATTTGGACAAAAGCTACACAGGAAAAATAAAGCATTTTTTGGAGGTAGGAGGGATTTTTAGCCGGTAGGAGTCCGGCACTACCCAAACGGATGTCCATGGATCCCTCTGATGGTGGATGGTGTGTGCATCCAGGATTTTCCCCCTACAAAAACGACTATTCGACGGTTTTACAAAAAGTACAGTAAAGTACGAGGATTTCATCATCATCCCCTTTGCCTTATCTCATAACCTAAAAATAATGAACTTTTAATTTTACTCTTGAATTATTTATTTGCTTGTGATTTTAAACGACGTAACCCCTCCTTGGGAATTCTCAGGCATGAATGTGTCAATAATTAAAAGATATCTGAAATTTCGTCAGCAGCTCATACCAGAGTAATATTGGTACGATACTGGTGGCGTTTAAAGTAATTAAACATCGAATTTCCTTTATAATAATCTGTGTGTGAGAAGTCTGCCAATCCGCATCGGGGCAGCGTGGTGGACTATATTAGCCTAACCATTTTGAGAGAAGACTCGTGCACAGTGATCAGCGTGATGACACTCACAGCAGCTGCAGCTGCGGCGTGTGGCGGAAGGCGTCGGCGGGCAGGCGGCGCAGGCGGTTGCGCGCCAGCAGCAGGTCGTGCAGGCGTCGCAGCCCGCGCAGCGCGCCCGCGTCCAGCGCCTCCAGCTGGTTGTCCGACAGCTCGCTGCAACAGCCACGCGGTTACTGCTGCGCCTGCGCTCACTCCCCCCCCCCCCACCACCACGGCTCATACTCACAGCACGCGCAGCTCGGAGCAGTTGCGCAACTCGGGCACGCTGCGCAGCTGGTTGGAGCGCAGGTCGCTGCGGGACATACGTACAGTTGAAATGTTGGCACACATCCTATAAATGGTCAGATATCAGAAAGACTGGTTTAAAACAGAAATCTGTATAACTTAAGTCTTGGAGAATGCGTCGGTTTTAAATCCTGTTTCACAGTTAAAGAATATCTTCTGCAAAAGCCAAGTTAACTGTTAGACAACGAACAGGCTAAACCACCTACATCTACTTTATACTGACGAGTATTGTACTTACTAGAATAGAGAGAGGCTTACCCTTACACCTATCCGTATCTGAAACTATCATCCAAGTCACTCCCCCCGGGCGCTCCGGCAAAACACTGGCAAGATTAAAAGAGAAGCGGATAGCATAAAAGAGAACGATCCTTATATGGCACTCACCTGGGGTTCTGGTGAATGCGGACGAACACAGCGCGCGCAGCTGCGGCGCGTGCGTGCACAGGTCGGGCGGCGCGTGCGTGAGGCGCGCTCGGTCTGGCGGCGCGTGCGTGTGTGCGTGCGGTACTCACAGCGCGCGCAGCTGCGGCGCGTGCGTGCACAGGTCGGGCGGCGCGTGCGTGAGGCGCGCTCGGTCCGGCGGCGCGTGCGTGTGTGCGTGCGGTACTCACAGCGCGCGCACAGGTCGGGCGGCGCGTGCGTGAGGCGCGCTCGGTCCGGCGGCGCGTGCGTGTGTGCGTGCGGTACTCACAGCGCGCGCACAGGTCGGGCGGCGCGTGCGTGAGGCGCGCTCGGTCCGGCGGCGCGTGCGTGTGTGCGTGCGGTACTCACAGCGCGCGCAGCTGCGGCGCGTGCGTGCACAGGTCCGGCGGCGCGTGCGTGTGTGCGTGCGGTACTCACAGCGCGCGCAGCTGCGGCGCGTGCACAGGTCGGGCGGCGCGTGCGTGAGGCGCGCTCGGTTCGGGCGGCGCGTGCGTGTGTGCGTGCGGTACTCACAGCGCGCGCAGCTGCGGCGCGTGCGTGCACAGGTCGGGCGGCGCGTGCGTGAGGCGCGCTCGGTCCGGCGGCGCGTGCGTGTGTGCGTGCGGTACTCACAGCGCGCGCAGCTGCGGCGCGTGCGTGCACAGGTCGGGCGGCGCGTGCGTGAGGCGCGCTCGGTCCAGGCGCAGCGTGCGCAGACGCAGCGAGCCGTTCAGCGCCGGCACGCCGCCCAGCTCGCGGCACTCCGACAGCACGCTGCGGGAACACAGCACAGGCGTTCAACAAGTGCACAAGCACGTCTGCTTGCGTACAATTGTAGGTACTCTAGTAACTACTAGGTTTTATGTTTTTATTAAATTATTCAATTTTCCATTTTTAGCAACAAATCGTGCCTTCCACTTTCGTATGCCCACAGAAAAAGTAACGTTAACGTCCTTTACGATCCTGACGATGACATAACGAACGACAATGCTTCCCAGGCAACACAAACACGAGCTACACAGCGTCTTCGCCGGCGAAGACGAGGTCCCTGATATCTGACGTCACCCAGACGTGGGCTTTTTAACTCAAAATCTCGGACTGATACACTCAGGCCAAAACACCCTTCCCGAGCGGCCCTATAAGCGCCCTTAGAGAGTCGTTCCGCCCATCTACTCTGCTTCTGCCTTCGGGCCCCATCAGGATGGGTCGCCGGTGACGCCGCTGAGGTCGGCACTTACACAATCAGAAAAAAAAATAACTAGTAGGACGCTCGCACCGATACTCGCGCGGTATCTTTGTTTAAAAGCGGAATGTATTGTTTTATTATCGAGGGGTTAGGTAGTTTTTTAATGAAAAATTCTAGGCAGATTCTTCCGACAACTAATCATATTTGAAACAATGCAGATACACAAAACGTTGACTTATTCATTATTATAACATGCACCTTCGTCATGAAACATTACACGGTATTAGTGAAAACTACATGAAAATATGTTCAGTAGTTTTCGAATTTATTACGAACAGACAGACAGAGATACAGTTGCGTCAAAAACTTTTCTTTAAACTTTTTTGAGATTATTGTTACAGATAATCGTTATAAACTTTAAGTGATCTAGTTTATTTAAACTAAACGACGAATTCTGGTAATTGAAAATAAACGATTCAGTGAAAACACTTAATCAATACTTACGAGTAGCTGTCATCGTATGCCGGACGTCACGCACGCGGCGGCGTACACGCGGCGCGCGCTTTAAATACATTTCAGGATTGTTTGGAAATACATAAGCAGCACCGTTGAATTCGAACATGTATATACAATAGGTGCTAATATTAAAACAGCAAAAGTAAGTCTGTCAATCAGTCAGCTTTTCAGGGCTAAATAATGAACCGAAGCACAAACCAAGGATGTAGTTTCGTACAGAGTTGAATTGTACTGAAGCAGAACATAGGCTAGTTTTGATCCTGGAGTAGTGCAATTCCTGTGGCATTTGTATAACACAAAATGACACGCGACCAGAGTCGCGGGCGTCCGTGTGTGTGTGTTAGCGTGTAGTGTTCCGCATACGACGTGCACCGAGTGTCCCAGTGTCGTGAGGTCGAAGCACAAATACGAAGAATGACCTAATAAAGTTTTCCGTTTAGAGTAAAATATTTCTCGTTTGAAGATAGCTGTGGCTGCTCGCAAGTATCCTTGTTGAGAGCCGGCGGTGTCTGTGTGTGTCCCCCCCCGTGCTGACCTCGTTCCGCTGAGTCAGCGGCCGCTGCAGCGAGCGATCGAACCGCACGCACGCGTTGCGTCACTGCACTCGCTCCCGCAGCAGCACCCGCGCGACCGGTCGGCGCCTTGCGCAAGCTACGTACGCGCGCGTGGCTTGCGGTGCATTCAATCATTATGCGACATATGGACTTCTATATTTGGCAATACCGAGGAAAAGACCGGACAAGCGCTACTCGGACTTGCCCAACGAGGGCTCCGTACGTAGGATCACTGTCAATAGTTCAGAAATCTAACTGTGCAGTTTTTGCACCGCAAGCGACAAGACTCTGAATACTGCTTAGCATTGTTGATCACGGTGCAGCTGCGACAGCGGGTTGGCGTGCGGCGCTCGGCCGACGGTGAGAGACACTCACAGCGTGGCGAGGCGGGGCAGCTGCGTGAGCGCGGCGGGGTGCAGCTGCGACAGCGGGTTGGCGTGCGGCGCTCGGCCGACGGTGAGAGACACTCACAGCGTGGCGAGGCGGGGCAGCTGCGTGAGCGCGGCGGGGTGCAGCTGCGACAGGGGGTTGGCGTGCGGCGCTCGGCCGACGGTGAGAGACACTCACAGCGTGGCGAGGCGGGGCAGCTGCGTGAGCGCGGCGGGGTGCAGCTGCGACAGCGGGTTGGCGTGCGGCGCTCGGCCGACGGTGAGAGACACTCACAGCGTGGCGAGGCGGGGCAGCTGCGTGAGCGCGGCGGGGTGCAGCTGCGACAGCGGGTTGGCGTGCGGCGCTCGGCCGACGGTGAGAGACACTCACAGCGTGGCGAGGCGGGGCAGCTGCGTGAGCGCGGCGGGGTGCAGCTGCGACAGCGGGTTGGCGTGCGGCGCTCGGCCGACGGTGAGAGACACTCACAGCGTGGCGAGGCGGGGCAGCTGCGTGAGCGCGGCGGGGTGCAGCTGCGACAGCGGGTTGGCGCGCAGCTCCAGGCGCGTGAGGCGCGCGCACGCCTGCAGGCCGGGCTCCACGCGCTCCACTCGGTTGTTCGCCAGCGACCTGCGACACACGCGATGTAGCCAAGACAACTTATTGCGCGACAGACGGCGACAAGCGACATCTTCACTCTCTGGAAGCGACCTGATGTTCGGCGATAAAACGACATCCGGTCAGTTAGAGAGGAGAAGAACGTGCTTGGCGTTCATTGTGGCTTGTTGGAGGCTTCCGATTATTGTGCGTTGGAACGTGAGAAGTTGATCAGACAATCACTACTCTGTCAGGATAGAATTCAGAATGAAGCACGCAAAATACTGAGTTCCATTAAAAATTATAATACAAAAGTCGTGAATGGTCGTCCGTTAAACAGTTGGTGAAGAAGGAGTCCCTCGGGGTAATGTTTTAGGGCCCTTTTAATTGGTCAGTCATATTTATGACCTTTATGATTGGCCTCGTCCTTAGAGTAACCGATTGGATTTTCATCCTCCTCCTAACAAGTTAGCCCGCTTCCATCTTTAGACTGTATCATCACTTACCATCAGGTGTGATTGTAGTCAAGGGCTGACTTGTAAAGAATAATAAAAAAAAAACCACGAGACGATGACGAGACAGATTTTTTGTTAGCTATGGTGCGTTTTTCAACCATCATAGTCCATAGAAGTCATTTCAAATTTAAGAAAACTCAACAGCATGAATTTACATTACTGTAAAAGAAAATACTGGTTTACTTGAATACGTAATAGATTTTCTTTTATCGCTCTGCTCGTCATCGCATCTAAATACAAAACCATTGAATGGATTTTCACCATGTTCTCAAAGGTTGACATGAAGTGGCACACAGTACAACTGCTACGTTCGTGACGTCACATATTACAGTTGCGAGTTGGCGTTGCAATGACAAATCGCGGGAAGTGTTCGAGTAAGAGGACATGTAGCTCGCGATACATCGGGCAGTTATTGAATGCGAAAAGGTCGGTCATGTTTCACAATCGAGTTCAAGGCTGCAGTTTCACAGCACTCGTTCGGCACTTACAAGTCTTCGAGCATCGGCAGCAGATGAATGGCGGGCGGCAACTCGCCGAGCAGGTTGTCTTCGAGCCGTCTGCAACAGAACATCGTGTGAGCTGCGGCCGAGCGCCAGCGCTCGCGGCGAGGTCGCCGCCGGCGTGTGAGAGAGGACGCGAGGAGGATAAAGCGCCAAAATTTGCGAAATTCTAAAACATGGAAGGTCAATGGATCGCTTTCGATGTAAAGATTTCGTCAACTACTGCGTCCTGGTTGTAATCGACTTCAAGATCGGTCCAAGGTTCTTCGCTACGTACGCGTAAATATATTTTAAGCGAATATGTAAAGAAGAAAAACCGTTTAGCAGTTTAGCTTCGACCGGATCCGTACAATATTTGCGTGATTTTAATAACTATTTTTAATTAAGATTTTTAATTTATTTTGGGTAAACTCGGTAGCACTTTTTATAATTTTTCTCTCCAATGCCGAAAAAACAAAGCTCATTGGATCCATAAATATTTGTCATTACGGACCATCAATTTTATATACATTCGCCACTTAATAGATAGTTATAATTTTAGCAATGGTTAGTCTTAAATTTAGTTTGGAAATCGCATACTCGTAGTATCTATCTCAAAAATGCTTAGTATTCTACTCAAACGTAAGGTCAATGTAGTCAATTTATACTTTATTTTAGTAATTCAATATTGATTGATTTTTGGTGAAATGGGATTTGTGGATTAGTTAACGATATTCACGGAACTACTTAGGTGCCTATATCAGTTTTTTGAATTTAACGAAAACTTGACGTTTATTGCGTATGCTGATCTTTTACATGTATTTAAATAGCTAGAGTGTAAACAAGACGAAACCTTTATTCCACGCAGACAAAGTGCGACAAATAAACCGAGTGCGTTCTGCGTTTTAATTAAAGGATTAAAGGCCTGCGCGGACACGAATGAATGCGTGCACTCCTTCACTGGTCGGCGGCGGACCCTTCACCCTCGTCAGACGTAATTAAAGGCGTACAAATGAGCGTGCCGTTGTCTAATCCCGCCTCGGCTGTGAGCTCCCGGCGCGGGCTCCAGTCAACCGAGAGCTCTCGCCAGTAATGACTCCTCTACAACATCGGCTGCGACGCCTGAATACCAATGATCTCATAGAGCATATAATTGTCTATGATCGGTGATGCCCCCTATCGGTATTCGTACGATTGGCTAAAAAGCCATAGGGTTCATTTCGCGATTTGGCCCTGATTAATAAAAATTCATGGAATAGAATGATTACCTACTATTAAGGCGAAGATTACTACTCAGCTGCCTCGTTATTAAGCTCGGGGATCACGAAGTCCTGTATCAGGGATCTGTAGAGTCATCATTGTCATCCTAAGTTCGCCGACTTGTATTGGAGCAGAGTAATATGTAAGCTATACCCTTCTCTACTCGTAAAAGGAGGGAGGTTCGTAGGGGGGCGTTACATAAGGGCTGATGGCGATGAAGATAGTGAGGACAGTTGAGCAGTTACAGTAATGGAGCTCGACTCTGTACGAGTCTTCCGTCACGGCGATAATGCGGAGGGCGAGGGTCGGAATGCGCGGCGGACACGCGACGTTTGCAGATTACTGCGAGCCGCCAGTTGAGGGGCTCCTAAACCTTAGCCGACGTCTCCATTCGAAGTCACTAGGGCGCACTTAATTGTCCGGGTCGGTAAGGTCGATAGAAGGAAATGTTTGTGTGTATTTATATTGTTCGTTAATGTTGTGTACTGAAATCGTTTCAATGATTCAGGCTGACGAAGAAGAGGGGTGTTAAAAGTTTGACATGTCTGTCTGTCTGTCAGTCTGTCTGACACCACAGCTCCCGAACGGATGAAGCGATTTCAAATTAGTTTTATTTTGTATTAAAGGTGACTTACAGGCGAGTGTTTTAGGCATGTCTGATAAAAATCGGGAGGTGCTTAAAAGTTCTGATGGTTGAAAGTGGGGAAGGACCACCGAATGTCTGCAAATATACTCGAGTGGGGTTTCAAATGAAAGCGCACTGAAAAAGAATATTAATGACTTAATCGAGAGAGTAATTAATAATTTCAAGGCATTCAGGGGTTTTTCAAAATTTTCAATTTTATGTTGTACCTGTAGATAATGGCAAGCGCTTCGTGCATGAGTTTATCTCACACTTGGCCTCACTTTTTGTTTCCATAATGAAAGTGTTACAGTTGAGACATCCGAACTTGTATCAGGTAGATACGTGTACCATTGGAGACATCGTGTGAGCTTATTCCAACTTTATCTAAGTATTCTTTGATTAAAAAAGTTAGTGACTTAATAATGGTAATTTTAGTTAATCTAAATCTCAACGTATCGATTATCGTTTGCTTTGCAAGGGTCAAGTGTGCCGATAGTGTGGGGACACACGCGTGCCCCCGCAGGTGACAGCTTCCGTCGGGCGACGGGGGGAGGGGGGAGGGGGCTGTCTGTGTCAGCGATTAGCGCCGAGTGCTCCGCACGGTGTGTGTGTGCGTGGGTACATTAGCATGGGCACCGAGGAGCTTTTGATACCCTTTTGAGGCGGTTACTTGTTGAAGTTGTTCGAACTGTGCTTAGTAGCGCAGTTATAAGATACCAGCTGACGCCGCGCGGTTTCACCCGCGTGGTTCCCGTTCCCGTTGGAATACGGGGATAGTCTAAAGCCTATTGCCTTCCTCGATAAATGGGCTATCTAACACTGAAAGAATTTTTCAAATCAGACCAGTAGTTCCTGAGATTAACGCGTTCCATCAAACAAACTCTTCAGCTTTATAATATTAGTATGGATAAACTGTGCGACTCCAACAAATACCTACTGTCGTAGTATCCGTGCCACAAAAGGTACAATCGGAAATAGGGTCAGATGTCCGTCGGTCTGTGAATCTGTCAACATCCATTCTTCTGAAGACGTTTAATTGAAAAATGTTATGTTACATACGTAAAATATTTTGCCTGCAATATATTGTGCAAATAAAGCTTCTATGCCTATTGTTAGCCGACTCTCTCGTACCTACTCAGGTACATATTTTGCATACATTACACACGTCCGCGACTACGTTCGCATGAAATCCTGTATATCATAAATGTCCTGTATATCATGGGAACCGTGTTTTTTCCAGGATAAAAAGTAGCTTATGTGTTAATCCAGAGTAAAATCTATTTCCATTCCCTATTTCAGTCAAATCGGTTTGCAAGCCGCAGCGTGAAGGAGGAACAAACATACTTACACGTTACACACACCCACAAATTTCGCCTTTATAAAATTAGTGCGATTCCTTTATTTGCTGATATTACCGAGACGCATCCCACAATAACGACAATACCCTCAGATTGTCAGAAGCTTCAGCCGGGATACATTGATTGATCAGAAGCGCTCATCTGTACCTACTACAGGCCTCAAAGATCAATACTCGAAATTAATTTGTTTCAATTAGGCTTAATAATTTACAAGCACTTTCGAAACGTAAGGTAACAAAATTACAATAGTGATAATAATTAGTCGAAAACTCAAAATTAAAGTTACAAGGGTACATTTGGTACCCTTGTAACCTTGTTCGAGAAGAGCCTAAAACGAACTAAGCCAGGTTTTTTCTTTTTCAGTTTATCACCATTTAACAAAAGTTATTATAAATAGCCAGTCGTGTAATACATTTCATTTCCAAGCCATTTTGTCTTTTATAGTCATTTACACGATAACACCACTTTTCTATAACCTTGCATTAAATAAATACTTTTAGACTTATTGAGGGACATGCCTGTGGTTTCACGTGGCAGTTTATTATAAAAGAATTACTAAATTTTGTAATCTAGTGGACACAGTAAAAATATGTACTAGCGTGGTGTGCAGATTTTAAAACATGTGATAACAGAAATACTCAGCTACATCGTCGAACACAAACCATTCATATGTATGCAATGGCGTGCAATAGCCGTACTTTGCTTTGTTGAAGTTAACGAGTTTATTCATTAAATCCTTCCATTGTGGCGCGTCAGTAATGTTCACCACTGAGTGTGTGTGTGTGCACTACGTCATCAGTGGAAGCGTCTCTATTGTCCTGTCCTCGCTTCATTTCTGAATGTTTACTTCTGAGCACTTGCTACACTCGCAATAAACGCGATGTATTACACGAGATAGCGTCGTGCAGCGGATACACGAGCACATTGAGATGGATGATGTTGTGTGTTCATTGCTCGCTGTGAGGGCGGTGCCACGATCGCGGCGGAGCGAGCGCGGCGCTCGATTGCAAGCGATCAATCATGTTCGGAGCTCTGTTCTAGACGGACGGATGTGGTGCGGCCGTGCATTCTGATGCAGTTTCCAGCCGCTGCGGTGAATTTCGTAACATGTCACAACTGATGTTTAATACAGCTTGTATTATTGGTAGATTTCTTGATGATATTTTAATAATGATTAATGCAATGTAATGTGTAATGAACGTTAAGAAATGAACGTGTGGTAGTTGAAGGAGACTGAAAGTGTCCACACGACATGTCGAGGGCGCGGGTAGTCAGACACGTCACTTCTAAACTGTAACTCAGTGCAGCCACTTTAACAGACTACGCCGGCTGATTTTGTTGTTGTGTCTGCCTATTTTATAAGTTTATGTCTAACTAGCTGACGCCGCGCGGTTCCACTTGCGTAGTTCCCGTTCTCGTAAGGATACGGGGATAATTTATAGTCTATAACCTTCCTCGATAAATTAGCTATATCACACTGAAAGAATTTTTCCAATCGGACCAGTAGTTCCTGTTATTAGCGCGTTCAACCAAACAAACAAACAAACATACTCTTCAGTATAGATTACTTACTAATCACTCTAATCTTTAGTAGGAACATCTGACAAGCTTTCATAGTACAGAAAATCCAGAAAATATGACTAAAAGAATTACATGACTCGATATTTTTAAACTATCCGTAGGGAGCAACCCAACAAGCTTAACTTGAGTACGTCGACCTTGGAGTAGCTCAGAAACTCAAAAAGTTTTTGGATTGCGTTTTTCTCCTAAACTATGAGTTTTACATTAAAGTTCATTTGACAAAAAATGTAGAAGACATTCTCATCTACAATTAATGTTATTGAAGTACTATCGTACGACTTTAAATACGGAAGGTAGGTGGAGGGAATATTAGACGCATCCACATTCCGAAGATCATCGACAAACTGGTCGATGTACCTACTCAAGTTAAGCTTGTTGGGTTGCTCCCTACCGATGGTAAAAAAATCTCGCGTCATGTGATTCTTTTACAAATCTTATACGATTTTTTCTAGATTTCCTGTACTATCAGCCTTCATGGAGGCGAGTGCGTACATTGCAGCGCACATACACACACACACTCGTAAGTCACGGCACAAGTTTTTATCGAGTAGAAAGTTTGCTTCATCTCGTTATCGGCTCCGATATATAACTAATTAAAAGTTACATTCCGACGGACTTTTTGCAACGAAATATCGGCACTTGGCGCTTGGCGCCGATGTTTATGTGTGTACCTGACTGTGAAAACGAGTAATTGTTATGTCCTGTTTCCAAATAATTCATTGAGATACAACCGGACTACCGACAGCTTCAACTTTCACATGTATGTCTACAGCGGCGGGCGGTGTCTGTGCGTTGACACTTGACATGATTAATGTTCACGACGCGGTCATTCGATTTAATCAATTAATCTTGGGATTGTTTGCTTCGCATCTTAAGATCCCAAATTCTAGTCTTCGGACCGTTTGCATCTATTGAGCATTTGTTCAGCTTTTATTTCTGCTACTTCCCAGCAGCAGTCCGGAGGTGGGCGGGTGATGCTACACGTGTTTATTATCAACCTCTTAAAATAAACAACAAATCAATTGACAAAATGTCATCCTACGATAAGCTATCCACCAGCCGGATGACATTTTTACATACAATCTCAATTTGTCAACTAGCATCATCGATCTACTAAGTTAACACTAGATATGAATCCGAAATAGTTATCTCTATACTAAATAAAATTCATCTAAATACTAATAATCGACGTGGCCGTGAAATGGTGACAAAAAGACAGACAGACAA
Source organism: Bicyclus anynana (assembly GCF_947172395.1). NCBI lineage: Eukaryota > Metazoa > Arthropoda > Insecta > Lepidoptera > Nymphalidae > Bicyclus > Bicyclus anynana. The sequence continues at coordinate 4,930,029 of NC_069105.1, forward strand.
ATTTACTCTCGCATTAGTATGGATATATTTTAAACATAGGATAAATATTTTATTATTAATTTAGTTATTCTAAACTTTCAAATCAGAAGCAGCGGTGTACTCTCAGAGACTAGAGCATTGGGTAATTAAATTTTTCTTTAATTTTGTTCGAATTACGACTCTATATAATTTTCTCTTTCACTAGCACTTGTCAATTGACTTGGTGTTTATTTTAATAAATTGATGATAAAGACCAAATAGTGAACGGGCCAACTGCATCGTCATGATCGCTACAGCGGCAAACATTATCATTGTAATTGCGCTAACCCACTTTGGACCCGCGTGGTAAGTTTAGGTTCCAAATCTTCTTCTTAATAGGCTGATGATAAAGATTTCGGACAGCAGTTACTAAATATTTTGGTAAAGCTAGCTTTCGCAATAAGTTACCGCTAGTCCTACACTTGAATTACAATATGAAGTTTGAATTACGACTTATCCCAATCGGTGCGTTACTCCTTTATACATGTAGCCATGGTTGTCAAAAAGGCAGAATAAATGTAGCATTTGGCCAACATGAGTGCGGCGCTAAGAAACGCATAAAAAGCTAGTGTTGAACAGCTCGCTGTCGGCGGGGCGGCGGGGCGGCGATAGAGCTGCGAACTATTAAAATAAATGTAATCTCAATATAAATACATCAAAGTAGTTATTTCTGAAATGCTAACGTTAGCATTCCGCGCGCTATCTGCAGTTCAACGCTCCCGGGCTGTTTGCATCGGCCGACAGAAATAGAACGGAGAGCTCTCCGCGCGAGGCCGGCGTGGGGCCGCGGCCTCGGGCCTCGCCGCCGGGCCTCGGGCCTCGGCCGCCCGCGGGCCTAGGTCGGCCAGGTCACGCGTGTCGACGACCACGTGACCTAACGATCTGTGCGGCGAGGAGTCCGCAGCCGCTCCTCTACTACATTCGCTGCGATATAATCCTTTCCAATATAATAAAACTGAAGAGTTGGTTAGTTTATTTAAATGTTCTCATCTATAATAATATTATAAAGCTGACGAGTTTGTTTGTTAGTTTGCTTGAACGCGCTCTCAGGAACTACTGGTCCGATTTTAGAAATCGTTTCAGTGTTAGATAGCCCATTTATCAAGGAAGGTTATTACGGGAACGGGAACCACGTGGGTAACACCGTGCGGCGTCAGCTATTCTCTAGAATAAAACTGTTAATATATCTGTTTGTTTGAATGTGCTAATATACAGAAATTAGTCGCACTTAAAACAAATCCCGCATTTGACAAACTCATAATTCGAGTTGACAAATTATTATATCATTAAACTGAAAGATTATTTGCACACTGTATACACTTAAAAGTAATAATAATAATAATCTTTATTTAAGAAAAATACACATATAAAATGAAACAATAGCCTTATTACTATAAGTTACTATTTTACTTGTATTTTTTTTTAATTTCGTCTGTCGTTCTGTTTACACTAATCTCCAAAACGATCGTGAAACGACTGTGTGTGTACTCACAGGACGCGCAGCGCGGGTGTGTGCAGGAATGCGCGCTCCTCGATGTGCGTGATGCGGTTCCGCTTCAGGATCCTGCACAACAAACACACAAGGTCACAAGTGGTCACCAGCACTCACGGTTTATACAAGGGAGTGTTTATACAATCGCAGCTTTGAGAAGTATAGTTCGCGACGCAGCGCAAAGTTGCAGCAGTTCAGTTGTGAGCAGGCGACAGAGGCGCCGCCACATCGCTGTGTGCAGACAACTAATTAGCACGCGCCAGTGTGGCCGAGCCTTTACATTTTACATGCAGCCTCATTTTATTACATTTATAATGTCATGAAACGAATGTCAAGCACAAAGTTTGCTACGTCTTGTCTTGGGATTTAATACGTAGTTACTTTTAAACGACTATTCTTCTGCCGTCTAATAATATCACGAATTCGATAATTTGCCAGCGAGGTTACAGGCACTTGAGGTTTTCCACACAACGACTAGTCAGCGGTCGGAGGCAAACTGTACTTAGTACTCGTCTGGGTTGCCGCTAAATAATTACTGTATATTGAACAATTTAATTGTATTGTTGCTCACCTCTACATTTTAATAATAATTAAAACAAAATTCACCGAATCATTTCACCGCGGCTAGTTGCCTCGACTGGTGATAAGGGCTGGCTCATTTTGTGCAAAGGATCAGCCTGGCTGTCCAGCGCGGAAATGCAGTCAGTATTTTTGCCACCATTCCACGTGGCCATAATTTGTATAGTTATTAGGATACGTTAGCTTAAGTTTCCTATTGTATTCTTTCTCAATAAAAAAAAAACTTTTCTTTTTTCTATGTTATTCGGTGGCATGAGCACATTTTGGTGATCACAATATGATTTGTATTGAAAAACTTTTCAGTAGAGATGTTGTCTTTAAACTATTACCAAATCAGGGGATCCCCAGACGAATGGCAACTTTGTCTATAAGTAATCTCGTGATTTCAGAATCGAGCTTGAAGTAATTCGGAGCGCCGTGTGGCCACGACCCTGTTATGACTGTGATAGAGTAAGATTTGTGTTTCTCGTGGGAAGAAACTTCGCAAACCGTCACCAACTTTAATAAAAGGAAAAACAAATACTTTCCGTGCGGAGACGATTGGGAATTGATTTTATGAGTCGAGGGGTCACTCGCGCTGTAGACGAGGGGCTCGTGCGGGCGCAAGCCTCTCACACCCCCCACTGGGCTCCACATGGTGCAAACTATTTTTATCTGGTTTCTAAAATTATGTTTTGTTGAATGAATGTATGTATGTATGGTACCTGATTCTTTGGGACTATCTAATGGAGTAGTCACCCACATTACGAGGTTGGACTACTTGAGAATGATAAATAAATAAATTTAAATTAATTTATTTCAAGCACGTAATTTTAAAGCACTTTTTAAAAGTCGTATGTCAGTGATTAGTGAGTTAGTGATCGACTGCCGGCACAAAAAGCAGATTCTACCGACAAACTCAGCAGTTGTTCTTTTAAAATAAATGGTACTAATGGTACAGTTCATTTTCTCATATCATAAGTGCAGAAGACAACAGAGCCGATGGCTTCTGTGAATCGTTTCCGACGGGTGGATTCATTTGGAACCAGTGAGTTCAGTCCATTGCCCGTGGAGCTACTGAGGTTTCATTTCTGTCATTAATTCATCATCATCATCAACAACCCATATTCGGCTCACTGTTGAGCATGAGTCTCCTCTCAGAATGAGAGGGGTTAGTCCACCACGCTGAATCAATGCGGATTGGCTATCATTAATTACATTGTTGTTAGTAAAAACCACAACAACACAACACAACCCGCAATATGGGACCAAGCTCCAGTTCCCTCTCCTGTTCAAAAGTTGATGATGATGATGAGGCGAGTTTAAAGTAAAAATGTAGAGTCATTAGATTAGTCTTTCTGGTCGCGGTTACAGTAGAAGAGCCAACAGTACAACATCTGACCGGTGACTGGACGCTCGCGTAGGTATGTCGCGCAGTCTCCGGGCGCGCAGTCTCCGGGCGCGCAGTCTCCGGGCGCGCAGTCTCCGGGCGCGCTGATCATATCATTGCAATGATAAAATGTGTATCAAAGCCGCGTCCTACATTCGCACGCACTTCTAATAGTCGCTGAAGGTCGCCACTTGCACTCAGTGCACGCGGCACGCGGCACGCTGTACGCGGCGCGCGGCACGTTGCACGCGGCACGCTGCACGCTGCACGCGGCACGCTGTGCGGCACGCCGGGATGAAGGACTTGTCTTATTAACCCAGGGGCCGGGGTTGACGTACGGTTAGGGTTGCCAACATTAGTTGCAGAAAGATTTCAGATTAAGCTACAGAGAATATAGTTATAAATGATGTAAACTTGAAAAAATATAGTATTTTATGGAATAAGCAAAAAAACATTTATCTATGCTAATATTATAAAGCTGAAGAGTTTGTTTGTTTGCTTGAACGCGTACAATCTAAAGAATTACTGGTCCTATTTGAAAAATTCTTTCAGTGTGATGTGTGTGTGCCCATTGATTGAGGAAGGCTATAAGCTATATTTTATCCTCATATTCCTACTGAACCGGGAACCATGCGGGCGAAACCGCGCGGTGTCAACTAGTTTGTTACGAGTACAAATAAAATCTGATTTTATTTGTACGTTTGTAGTGCGTGCCGAAAGCGCCCCAGTATGGGCAATTTCGTTGACTTATTTCAGTTATTTTTATTTTAACACGATATTACTGAACCGATTTTCATGAAAATTAAAGAAGACCGATCTGTACGAATGTTTTTCACACAAGAAAAGGCTTTAAACATTTATTAATAAGTGAAGAAGTTATCAGGTAACAAACATTAAAAAAAAACATACGCGTCGAATTTAGGGCCTTCTCTTTTTTTTGAAGTCGGTTAAAAAACTCATTTTTGATCAATTAATTTTTATTGAATCTTTCAGGTTGGCAACCCTACGTGCGGTCGCGGGGGCGGCGGTCATATATCACAGCCGGCGCGACGCCTGAGAAGGGTTGCGTCAGATGTAAGATTGGGAGCTCGGGACACCGGCCGGGACTCATCGGACAACAGATAGCGACGCCCGACAACTGTACACTTTCTTTCTTTTCACTCAATAGAACTAAGTACGAGGACGAGACCAAATAGTAGAACGAGGGTCTATAATAGTCAGATACTAGCATGCTCTTTCTTTATTTAAATACTGTAGGCAGGTGTGGAGTTCAAACCGTGGTTGTTGTGGGGAACGGCTCCAGACTCTCAGAATAAAGCGTATTTTTGTTATATTTTCCTCGACATACAATAATAAAAATCCATACACCAGTAACGTACGATTTTCAAGGATATTTAGCGAAAGGTAACCAAGAAGCCATGCGTCTGACGACTGAGAAAATAATATTTCAAGATATCATATAGAACATGTCCGAAACAATAACGATTTGAGGATCTGACTGAAACTCATCACGGTCCTATTCCACACTTGCACCGTACTTACGTGTGGTAGGAGCTCAGAATACAGAAAACCACTGTATTCTGAGGGTAGGAGTGTGAGCTCACACATTCTCAGCTTTTATACAATATGGCGATCTGACTATCACATTGTTCCATAGGTGCGCACATCAAGCAAGCGTATAAGTTGTTAACATAAATAGTTATATTGTACCTATGTTAGTAATTAGTGATGGTTGTACTAGTATGCACGAGTATTACCACAACGTCGTCGCGTGGGTGCTCGTTTGTATATCACGGCCGATAGCCGTTCCCACGAGAAGAGAGGCCTTTCACTGGTTATCAGATAATTAGCAATATCATAGAATTGCCAAAGAAAATTTTTCAATTGGCAATTCAAAAAAAGACGTCAAGCGGGTTGCGTTGCAGGTAGCCGCTGGATGCATGCAAGAGGCCTATGTCCAGCTGTGGACGTCTGTCGGCTGATAATGATGATGTAAGTGTCTAAACACAAAATAAATAGTTATTGATGTTGATGTTTGTATCAAAGAAATCCGCTTATTTCCGCAGTCAAAGTTAAATAGGCATATTTGTTTTGAAAGATTCAACATTTGTTGGACACATTTCATTCGTTCATCTCTACCGCAGCGCAGTTGGTACGATTAGTGCTATGGCAATCTACAGAGAGCTCTGGGGTACGATAGGGTGGTTGACTCATATCAAATTTAATGTCGTCGTTATCAACCCATATTCGGCTCACTGCTGAGCTCGAGTCTCCTCTCAGAATGAGAGGGGTTAGGCCAATAGTCCACCACGCTGGCCCAATGCGGATTGGCAGACTGTACACACGCGGAGAATTAAGAAAATTCTCTGGTATGCCGGTTTCCTCACGATGTTTTCCTTCACCGTTAGAGACACGTGATATTTATTTCCTTAAAATGCACACAACTGAAAAGTTGGAGGTGCACGCCCCTGACCGGATTCGAACCCACACCCTCCGGAATCGAAGGCAGAGGTCATATCCACTGGGCTATCACGGCTCAAATTTAATGTAAACAATATTAATTTCGTGTAGCACATGGCATAAGGGTCCGAGTTATGTACATACATCAATATTAATTATTAAAAGTTAATTTAAAAATCATGTATTTTTTCAAATTTTTCCAAACGTCAAAAACGCTGTCGTCTTCGTGAGAGTAAGGGCAGCCAGACAGAGTGTTGCCATAACGCGTTACGTTACGAAGCGGTTTAACCTCACATAAGATATATACAACTTTGTCCTCTCTCGGAGCCTCGCAAAGGTAAAATTGTGTTGTATTCCAAATGTATGCCATCCTCCGCGTGGAAGTCTCCTGTCACACACTAGTGGCGCAGGATACATTGCTTGAGATGAGCAATCTCCGTATACCTGCGTTCGTTTGCGACTCCTAACTTTTGTTTGTAGAGCGCTTCGCTCGCGCCAATATTTGCTATCAACTTGTTCGTTAATTGTTTGCCTTCAATTCGCCTGACGAAAAACTACGAATATCATATTCCACGAAAGGAGTATCGACGAGTAAACAAAGAAGGCTCCACTAGACGCGGGTCAACGACCTTGTGTTTGTTGTGGAGATGCGTGCGGGGGCGGGGGCGGCGGGCCGTCTGCGGCGATACAAATTACCGTATCAATTTAATTGGAAAGCCCACTGAGGGGAAGATAAGGAAAAGTCACGAGGGATGTTTTGTTCGCGGCTGGATGCGTGCTGACGTCACGCGCGGTGTGCCGTCGCACGGCTGCGTCAGCAATAAATCCTATCAAAAGCGAGTCGGACTCGAGCTCAGAGGGTTCCGTACGTTTATCTATAAATATGGCAAATACGTTTGTTGTATGGGAACCCCTTAAATTTTCATTGTATTCTGTTTTTTAGTATTTGTTGTTATAGCGGCAACGAAACTATATTACCTGTGAAATCTAAATTTCAAATGTCTAACTATGACGCTTAATGAGAATACAGCCTGGTGACCGACGGACGCAGAGTCATTGCAATAGAGTTGCGTTTTACCCTTTGGCTACGAAACCTTAAAAATTAAACTAATGTGTCATTTGTAAATGTATGCACACACTGACACTGACATCACACTGTAAGTATAGTACGACCAAACATTCTGGTGTTAGTGTCTTTGAAACCTGCAACTATTGAAAACCACCGAGTCAGCGATTGGCCCGATGACCAGTGACCGGTGGAATGTTCACGGTAGCGATCAGTGCGTGAAGCCGACCCACGTGGGCACGTGTTCAATATACGGCGCGCTCATAACCGTATACTTAGCGCTATATGAGAGTGTCCCGCCGTCACACCGCGGGAGAGGGCAATAAAAAGCCAAAATTAAATCTGAGACATTTAAAGTCGCGCCGCCGATAACGTTTTTATATCCGTCAGCTTTTGGAATATATAGAAGCACTTACATTATTATTGAAACTCTTTAATTTTATTTTTCTTTCTGGATACGCTAAATATATAAAAGTTACGTAAAGTAGGTTATCTAAAAAGCTGTAGGCCAAAGTATTACTCAGATATAAATAAAAAAATATATAAATAGTTGGTCAGGAGTTTTTAGGCAACACACTGATACATATCACTTTTCATCCAATAAACGGACGAGTGAAGATCGTTTATATTATAACGGTGCTGTCTAAAAGGATCAGCTGAACTTGGCGTGTCTCAGAGAATAACATCATCAAACTAATTATTCACAGCCAGCTAACAGCAGACGCAGCACCGCGCAGAGAGCCCGAGATCTGAGCACTTTCCGGCTGAGGGACATGGCTCAGTATCGACTCGGAAAGGGATTGCGAGTTGTCTCCGTATCGTCTCAATGGAGAGTTTGTCCCGAGGCGATTACGATTACTGTGCGTTGCAATTGAGTAATGAATTTCATACATTCTTTGGAAGTCGGTTAAAACTACATACAGCACGGCTCGATGTGATGGGTACTACTGTTTCCGAGATGATGAGTGTAATGTGACGCTCACAGAGAGCGAACGAATTAGATGTCACTACGAACTAGTTGGTGACGAGGGTCTCCGGACGACACGACTTCTTTTATTTAAAGAATTGAAGAAAATCAAATAAATCAAATCAAATTCAAAGGATCAGTCTACGCTTTTTCAAGTGAAATTATATTCACAATATCATTTAGCAATCACGTCAAAAAAGGCGGGCGTAGACGCGGCGCGGCGCGAGTGTCGGGCGTGACGTCACCGGGCATGTGTGGGGGGGGGGGGGGGCGTATATTTTTCAGCGACTGCTGAAAGCTTTATTGGATAGTTCGACAAGTTTCTTTGTTTGTTCTCCTCTGGAGAGATATTTTTCTGTAAACTATCTTGAGATGTTATTGAATTCGACGTTTGGGTTAAGATTTGTCAACAAATATTATTATAATAACCTTCACTAACGCATGCCCGCGACTTCGTCCGTGAGCGCGAGAACTACTAAAAGGATCTTTATTCTTTACAACTAGCACATATTTCATTATTATTAATTGTACAATGAAAGTTAGCAGTGGTGCTAACTAATTTTCAATGTACAATTGAATATGACTATTATTGTTCAGAAGATAAAACGGGTATCTTCTACGTAAATAATCCATAAGATATGCCATCGCAGACTTTGATGTGAGTGAGAAATATACTACTTCCAACGCACGTTTTATTATATTTATTAAAATAAATTTAATTTCTTTCGGTTTGTAAGCGTTTTTATAAACATGAAGTAGGCCAATCTTGAGATGCTAACACTGAGCACTACCTACTGAACACTACGTGTAGACAATGGCAATATATTAATTGATTCTTTCAATTTGAAATAAAAAAAACTTTTCAGGTCAGTGGTTATCAGGTCGGTAAAGGTCTTGTGTTCGGATCCCCTACAACAGTAGGTACTCGTCATTTGAATGTACTACTAATGGAAAGATTTATCTATCTCCGCTCGCTGGCGCGTTTAGAATATCTGTATAGCGCAGGAAGTTAGCGATAGGATTACGATAGTGTGTGTAACGGTTTCACTTCAATAGATTATAATATACCGAAAAATAACACGTTAAATTGTAATCAGTATGTTCAGTTCACAACATATCGACAGATTACAATATCGCGAGTGAGATTATAAGCTAACGTATTTTACAATTTAACGGTAACATGTACACTGTGTGCTGTGTCTGTGCTGTTGTTGTGTCGCGGCGAGACTCGCAGGAGACTACCAGAGTCCAGTACGACTAGTACGTAGTGACGTCAGCTCTGAGAGACTGCAAACTGCACGGAACTCTATCAAGTAGATAGTTGCACAGAGGTGTTATATTTTGTTGATACTTATTAATATTTATTAGATTCGCCGACAATGACATCAACAATATCTTATTTATATATTAGAGTTTATGGATGGATTTTTAACCGACTTCAAAAAGGAGGAGGTTCTCAATTCAGTCGGTATTTTTTTTTTTTTATGTATGTACACCGATTACTCAAAGACGCCTGGACCGATTTCAAAAATTCTTTTTTTGTTTGAAACGGTATAGTCCCCATTTGGTCCCATTGCCATCATGTGAAGATCTGATGATGGAATCCTGGAGAAATTGAGGGGAACTTTCGAAAATTATATGGATGTCTAGTGTGTTCGTAAACTTTTCCATTAAGTACTTTTAAGCACTACAATTTCATGAAGGTTTAAAATCGATCTGATGATGGAGCCATAAAACTGACGAGGGAACTCCTCGGCGATTTACAGCTTTAGTTACCTTGTGTTTGGGCTTGATTAATTTGTATTAATGAGAACTTTCCACATAGATAGGTTGTGACTGTCATTTAGGGGTTTGGTGATGAAGACCAAGGACAATTAAGGGAACTCCTTAACAGTTTACAGAAACTACCTTGTGTTTGGCCTTGATTAATTCGTATTGCTGAGAACTTTCTACCTAGACGAGTTGTGTCTGTTATTAGGGGTCTGATGATGAAGACCAAGGTCAATTAAGGGAACCCCTTAACGGTTTACGGTAGCTACCTTGTGCTTGGGCTTGATTAATTTGTATTGCTGAGAATTTTGTACCAAGATGGGTTGTGACTGTCACTAGGGGTCTGATGTATTCGTTTGAGATGAAATTCGACACTAAAAATGGAAAAATAATAAAATTTTAAAAAAAAAAGCTAACCGACTTTAAAACCTAAAAACGTACCCACTAAACTAAAAAGCGGAAAATAACATCATAATATGTTCTACCTGTTGATCAGTGTGAAGTCGGTGCTTAGCCGGTGTTGTCTTAATTTAAGCCATTTCTGACAGGACCACATGAAACAACATTGTCTGCAAAATCTAAATCTATAACATGGCTTGAATTAATACATCACCGGCTTAGCACCGCCTTCACACTGATCAGCAGGTAGAACATATTATGATGTTATTTTTCGCTTTTTAGTTTAGTGGGTACGTTTTTAGGTTTTGAAGTCGGTTGTCTTTTTTTAAAAAAAAAATTTATTATGATGAAAGTTGTAACATAAAACCTGAAGAATATTCGCGAATAAACACGGTGACTACACACAAACAAAGTTGCGGCACTGTAGGAACAATCTGTATAGTGTCTGCGGAGAGAAGTGGATTTCCATCTAGTCTAATTTCACAGATTATGAACGAGTCTGGTTAATTACATGGTTGTAATTGAACAAGTCACTCCGCGGCCGGCGCGAAGAGCTATCACTATCAGTAAGATAAACAACCCGCGACACGGCTGTCGGCGAAGGCGTCGACACTGTGCCGACATTACGCCGACACCACGTCGACACTGTGCCGATATTATGCCGATACTATGCTTACACTGTGCTGACATTAAGCCGATACTACGTCGACACAGCGCCGATACTGTGTGGACATTGATAGAAATATAACGGGCCGCCTGAAATCGCAGAGCAGGCGGCCCGTTCCTGTGCCGCTGTTCTGTAACGACAGTGTTTTTAAACCTCGACGGTGTATCTCTATTTCGTCTCTATATCTCTCTCTAACACGACAGTGATGGGGACAAATTTAAGAAACTGTCGAGTTATAAGAACATCGTTATAAAATAACGCTACAGCTCGTTTCAACGTGCGTTAGTACCCACGCGCACGGACACGTCACACAAGCGCACGCTCTACACACTCGTACGAGTATGAATAGGCAATGCTCATAATCAATATTGTAATAGAATAGTTCGACAAACTAAATAAATAATTCCAGCGCAGCGAAGGTCGGAGCCGGTCGCCGCGGCGTCGCCCGATATAGCGTCGGCGCCCGCTCACCTTCGCCGCGCCAGCCTCGCGGGCCGCAGCGCCCCTCGCACATGTTGTGGTCGCAGGAGGATTATGTGCACTATTGTTCCGAATTTGTCATATTTCGAGTACGCTTAGTATACGAGCACTCTTGAGACATCAAGTTTGTTTGTTAATTCTAATGTCGCTTTGAAAGCTAAATGGAGTCGGGATCAAACTTGGTAGTTGATGTATTCTAAAATGTGTAAAATAATAAGTTATTATTATAATTTATGGGTATATTTAATTTTTAATTTCCTATGTATGAATGAAAGCATATCCGACTGCCTCTAAGCATCTTTGTCGTTATTAGCGCAATGCTGAAATGTTGGACTCATGCGTGGAGGAGTATCGTGTAGAGTATCGTGTAGAGTATCGTGTAGAGTATCGTGTAACGTTACTAAAATTAGTTATTGCACTTTAATATAATAAATAATTAGCTACAATTTTTCGCAATTCAACGCGGGAATGCTGCCTGCGTGATGGGCACCATTCCCATCACGCAAATTTTGGCCAAAATTTACCAAGGGCGGCAAATTTTGTATTTTTAGGTATTAGTTTTAATTGTAATTTATTTTAATTTTGTAGTTGTAGTTATAATGATATTTCCTTATATTTTATTTTTATAATAAGTTTAGCCTATTTAAGTATTATCTTCATTAATAAAATAAATACCCATTAGCTACACATCTACCTACACTGTTTTAGATCAATTAGAACAAAGTAATTCGTATTCGTGTCAGCCAGCCGCATATCGTTATGGCGGCTGTACACACTCGACGAGACAGCCCGAGACGGGCCGAGAGCTAGTATGTGCGTGGTGATCTCGTCTGGTCTCACGCTCTTATTGTTGTTCTCGCCTGGGTCTGTCTCGGCCGCGTCTCGGTTTTTAGCACCAGAGCCAAAGCGTCTCGTTAGGTCTCGCGAGGAAAACGAGAAACGAGCATGTGCACACTCGTTCGTTATGAGTAAACGTGTTTCGCTATGTGGTCTGATGAACGCGAATTAGAATTTTTGGAGTGTCACCAAGGGGAAGCTGTTTTAAAACTAACACAAGGATAAGCAAACTGTACATGACGCTCGGGAGCGAATAAGCGAACAAATTGACATTCCTGTAGCTGAGTTAAAAAAGAAGCGGGATTCAGTTGTGACTATTTATCTATATTTTATATATTGCCTCTATTCAGTCTACGTCCATTGTTTTGGATATTTGCAGTACAGTTGGCTAAGACGAGTGTGTGCAGGGCGTGCTGTCGCCGAGAATCCTTCGGTCGAGACTCTCGGCGAGAGGCTCTCGTCGAGTGTGCACGGCCACCATAACATCAGACGAGGCCATGGTCCCACGTACGACGCACCGGCACCGAGCAGTAAATGCTGGTTACGTCGTAATCCTCCACTCCGAGAGGCCGAGAGGCAGTAAATCCTCCCGCGTGGGAGCCTCCGCAGCAGCCGGCGCCGCCCGCCCCCGCCCACCCCGCCCGCCGAGGTCGGGCGGCACCGACCGATAGTTGCCATTACAATGAATGCCTCCGATAGAGCCACCGCGTTCAATTTCACCGCGGTTAGGGTATACACTACATACGCATGGCGATTGATCACGCATGGATCAGGAATGCAGTGGAATACGTTTATAATGACAATGAAGGAAACTGACAAATACATCACGCTAATCACACGTCATACAAATTAATTAAACAAACTTCGTTTTTTAGGTAAATGTTAATATTAATAGAGAAACATCCCATATTAAATAAGTTTGATTCTTCATTTCGTAAAGTGCATATTGTTACATCTCTCTCAATCGTAAATGCTTTACAACGTTGAGAAGTGTGACGTTCACCTGTCACTTACTCAATACTAAACAAGTCACGTGCCGCATCAACGATCATTGCTAAAGGTGTAAAGAATCACGTCGGCCACTATAAACATAACGGACAAAATATATTATGTTTTGTTTCATATAATTAATAGAGAATCAGGAAAAATCAAACCGCGTGATACGAGTTTTGAATTAATTGTCAATGACAAAAAGGTAAACACTGATAACGAGGTTGTTAATGCCTTTGAAGATTTTTTCCAGAATGTTCCTATCTTGTTAACTGATTCACTGGATTCGTCTGCTACGGAAGCCCAGAGACTATTAAGAGGCAATGTTAAAGAGTGCAACGATCTTTTTGAATTTCACCATATAACTGTATCAGACATTAAAAAATCTTTCAATTTGTTAGAATTAAAAAGAACCGGAGATCTGTGGGGCATGTCAGTGAAAGTAATATCTAATATAATTGATGTCATTGCTCCCCACTTAGCCATTATTTTTAATGAATGTGTGGACTTAGGTATTTTTCCGAACCTAATGAAGCATGGCAAATTGATACCACTTTTTAAATCAGGAGACAAATCAGATCTTAATAATTGTAGACCGATTACAATATTGCCAACACTTAGCAAGATCTTTGAAAAACTCATATAAAATCAACTTTTATGTCATTTTAATTTCAATAACTTTTTTCATCCTGAACAGTATAGTTTTACAAAAGGTCGCAATACAACTGATGCAGGGGCTAAACTCTTAAAACATATTTATGAAGCATGGGAAAGTTCTAAGAATGCTATTGGTGTGTTCTGTGATCTGTCCAAGTCGTTCGATTGTGTTGACCATAACACTCTTTTACTCAAGTTAAGCCACTATGGCATCAAAAGTTTTGCGCTCGATCTCATTGCCTTTTATCTCAGTGATAGAACACAAAAGGTATGCATAAATGATATAAAGTCGCACGGTTCCACTACCAAAATGGGCGTCCCACAGGGTTCAATTCTGGGTCCTTTTTTATTCTTAGTGTACATAAACGATTTACCATTCCATGTCAGCGGCATATGTGAGATTGTACTGTTTGCTGATGACACATTCTTAATTTTTAAGTCCGACAGAAATAAAGACAACTCTGACGACGTAAACCGTGCCATGTCGCATGTGTCGCATTGGTTCACTGCAAATAATCTACTTTTAAATGCCAAGAAAACTAAATGTATTGAGTTTTCATTGCCAAATGTAATAAAATTAGATAAGTCTATAATGATCGATGGTGAAACACTGGAAATGGAGAGTTCCACAGTTTTCCTGGGAGTGACCTTGGATTGTAAACTTCAGTGGGGTGCTCATATAGAAAAACTGTCTGGTAAACTTAGCTCAGCGGCATTTGCAGTGAGAAAAATAAGACAGTTCACTGATGTTGATACAGCTAGACTTGTTTATTTTGCGTACTTTCACAGCGTAATGTCTTACGGTATTTTATTGTGGGGCAAGGCTGCCGATATACAATCTATATTTGTACTTCAAAAAAGAGCAATTCGAGCAATATATCAGTTAAAATCACGCGAGTCCCTTCGTCAAAAGTTTAAACAAATAGGTATACTAACAGTAGCCTGTCAATATATATATAACAGTATAGTCTATGTAAGACAAAATATTAATTTGTACAAACGAAAAGGAGATTTAAACCCACGTCGTACTAGACACGGGCATGTATAAGTTAGTTATTTCTGCATATCGTCTCCAAAGAGTAAAAAAATCTTTTGTAGGTTTGGGTGTACTCTTCTATAACAAGATCCCCAAGACTGTGATGGACCTGCCAATGCATAGCTTTAAGCAATGTGTTAAAAAACATTTACTTAGTCGAGGTTACTACAACATTGATGAGTTCCTTAAAGATAAAAGCGCTTGGAGGCCATTGGATCAGCTTCCACCTTCACACAGGAAATAAAACTATAAGAAATTTTAATTGTTATCAAATGTAAATTATAATACTGTATGACTTTTTCAAAAGAGCAACTGTTGAGTTTCTTGCCGGTATCTTCTCAGCAGAACCTGCCTTCCGAACCGGTGGTAGAGTCTTTACAAATAGTCAACTGACGTGTCAAAAGTGCTTGTAAACTGAGCCTACTTGAAATAAATGATTTTTGATTAATTGATTGATTGATTCAAATATTTTTATATGAAACCAAACTTAATTGTGTAATTACGTCATAAGGTCAGTCAGTATAAGCGGAGTCACAATAGACGGATTCTGTAGTCTGTAGCAACAGCACATAGACGTTGGACAGAGCAGTAGGCGTGAGCAGCCGGTACTCACAGCGTGTGCAGCGCCGGCAGCGGCGGCAGCGACGAGCTCGCCAGCGCCGTCAGCTGGTTGCCCGACAGGTTGCTGCAACAGCACATAGACGTTGGACAGAGCAGTAGGCGTGAGCAGCCGGTACTCACAGCGTGTGCAGCGCCGGCAGCGGCGGCAGCGACGAGCTCGCCAGCGCCGTCAGCTGGTTGCCCGACAGGTTGCTGCAACAGCACATAGACGTTGGACAGAGCAGTAGGCGTGAGCAGCCGGTACTCACAGCGTGTGCAGCGCCGGCAGCGGCGGCAGCGACGAGCTCGCCAGCGCCGTCAGCTGGTTGCCCGACAGGTTGCTGCAACAGCACATAGACGTTGGACAGAGCAGTAGGCGTGAGCAGCCGGTACTCACAGCGTGTGCAGCGCCGGCAGCGGCGGCAGCGACGAGCTCGCCAGCGCCGTCAGCTGGTTGCCCGACAGGTTGCTGCAACAGCACATAGACGTTGGACAGAGCAGTAGGCGTGAGCAGCCGGTACTCACAGCGTGTGCAGCGCCGGCAGCGGCGGCAGCGACGAGCTCGCCAGCGCCGTCAGCTGGTTGCCCGACAGGTTGCTGCAACAGAAGTCTACTATCAACGGAAACACAGTCACATTTCTCATCATTCAAATCCTATTGTTTGTAAGACACCATTTAGTCAACCTATCCAAGTGTTCCTGCTGAAGAATTGTACGCTTTCCAAATTTATCGTTTTAAATGTTTTTAAATCATCTGCCTAAAGTAGCAATTCACGGTTAGAAAAGCAATGAACAGTAATAAAAATTAATAAAAATATTGAAAAGTATAGGTCCGACGAACGTAACCTGAGGAACTCCTGATTGTGCTACCTAACAAAAAGACTCAAAACCTGCAACGACCACCGACATTTGTCTCTTATTTAATAAGATCTTAACCAATTAACAATGTTACCAGTGAATCCCGTGAATAACTGTGACGTGACAGGTCCTAGGACTTGTGACCTTGACAGCGTGACGATGTCTACGCTGCCTAACAAACAACTGAGCTCAAGTCATCAAATACCCTGTTGTTTAAAGTAACACTGATACCTCCCCACTACAATAACACAAATAATTGATGTTAATACCACCTGCAATTGAGCTTGCAACATAATATTACGAGTGAGTAATTTACATTTTAAAAAGTTACTTTGGCTGTCTAGGTAGTAAAAGCAATGCTATCTGTGGTAAAAGTAACTTTAGCTTGCTATAACGATGAATATAAGCAATTTTTCCAAGCAAATAAAGTGAAAAAGATTTCAAAAACGCCATCCTTTAGACTGATATAAGAAGTATTTTTTTAATTTTTATTTGGTTTGGAAAAAGGTATTACGAGTCCACTATAAAACCAAAAATATTTTATCCGTAAATAAAATAATCATAAAATATAAATTATGTCTCAATTGTACGATAAAAAATTGATATTATAAAAAACCAAATTGTACAATACATATATAGGAGTGTTGAATAAATAGTGTAGTAGAGGTACTCGTGAAGTATGTATCAATCTACTGATTGTATCATTTAGTATGACACGCGCGCGAACTGCACGACAAGTTCACGGACTGGTTCCGGCTGCAGACCCTGTCCGCGCCCTGAGCTCATGTACACACACCCGCTCGGGGCGGCTCGGTTCAATCGTTTGAGTTTTGTTACAGTGTTGAGAGTTGTGGAGTGCGAGCGAAGTGGAGCAGAGAGTGGTGAGAGACGCGGAAAATGTATTTGCAAACAAATTGTATTTATAATTTGTATACAAATTTGCCAAAAAATAAGTTTTACACTGACTACTTTAACTGAAACTTTGACTTACTACCACCACTACTACTAAGTGCGAGTCGAGTGGCCAGTGTGTCGTGTGCTGCTGGGTGTGTTCGGCCGCGGCCGCGTACTCACAGCGTCCGGAGGCGCGGCGTGTCGCGCAGCGCGGCCGGCACCTGCGCCAGCGCGTTGTGCGCCAGGCGCAGGTCACGCAGCGCGCGCACGTCCGCCAGCGCGCCCGCCGCCAGCTCCGACAGCGAGTTGCGCTCCGCCGACCTGCGCACGACGACCGTTTGTCACTACTTATATAGCATCAATGAAAATCTTCTACTGGCTTATTACAGAGCAAATCGGCCGAGTCGCGAAGCGATTCCAAATCCAAACAAGAAGTGATGCCAGCTCTGATGCTGGCAAATAACTTCTGACCCGAGAGAAACTCACCCTCGAATTTTTCGGTAAAAAAAAGTCAATATTTCATAGCCTGACCTTGTATTCGATCTAAAGTCAGAGCACACCCCTGTGGAGTCCGGCACATATGTACGCACTGCCGTAGTCGCGATATTGCATGGTCCCAGCGACTCATTACGTGGGAAGTGTCAGATGTGTACCGGAAGCTGTAGCGCGGAGGAAAACAAGTCGCGTCGCAGCCGTCGCGGCGCCGCTCCACAACGAGCTCCCGCAGATATACAATAATTATAAGTTGGCCGACTAAATCCGCCATCTAGTTCCTCCTTCTTCTTTCCACAGAACAGCAAGACGTCGCCACCGGTGGCATACATTGGATGTCCAGGCAACAACAACGAAACGACAGCCTCTACAGTTCTGATTCGTACACCAAAAATTTAGAATGCCGTTCCGACGTTTGTTTCCTGATACTTAACACCTTCAAAGCAAGAGTGAACGTCTTCTAGGTAAGCGCACTCTAACTAGCAAGCCTATACTACTAATATTATAAACGCAAAAGTTTGTATGAATGTTTGTTTGGATGTTTGTTACTCTTTAACGCCACAACTACTGAATCGGTTTGGCTGAAATTTGGAATGGAAATAAATTTTACTCTTGATTAACACGGACTTTTCATCCCGGAAAAATCCATGGTTCCTGAGGGATTTGTGAAAAACTAAAGTTCAAGCAGATGAAGTCGCGGACGCCGCATGAAAAAAAAACTAAGTCGGGTATGTCTGGGAGGCCCTTAATACTTTTGTATACATTTTCACTTTGTCAAGTCGTCACTGTATCCCAAGCGTCGGCTGTAAGTAGCTTCTTTTGTACTGAGTACGTGTGATCGCTTCAAAAGAACCACTCCTTTCAATTATTTTATTTTTGATCACTTTTATTGTTAGTTGTTGCCATTGCTGCTGTAGGCAATCCTAATGGAAAATTATTATGAATGCTAGCTGACGCCGTGCAGTCTCACCCGCGTGGTTCCCGTTCCCGTGGAAAACGAGGATAATATAAGGCCTATAGCCTTCCTCGATAAATGGGCTATCTAACACTAAAAGAATTTTTCAAATCGGACTATGAGATTGGCTCGTTTAAACAAAGCAACAAACTCTTCAGCTTTATAATATTAGTATACTTAGATAAAATAAATAAAATATAGTAAAATAGTCTTACAAAATATATCTATCGAAAACTAAATAAAGGATTCAATAGTTCAAGGAGTCTGAATTAAAAGATAATTCACCTGGTGGCAAATGGAAATTCATCGCTTATGTACAGAGCAACACACCGCAGGGTGTCGCTTGGTATTGCAGCGGAGACTGTGTTGTCGAGGCCGACACAGCAACGGTGCGTCGGTCGCTATAAGCATAGCAATGCTGTGAGCCGCTGTGAGCATGGCCGCAGCAGTAACGAACGTACTCATTACGAGTATAATGCACACCTCTACGTGTGTGAAGTCTGCCAATCCGCATTGGGCCAGCTTGATGGACTATTAGCCTAATTCCTTTCATTTTGAGAGGAGTCTCGTGCTCAACAATGAGTCGAATATGAGTTGTTAATGATGAAGCGTACTTCTGGAGCTGCGATGTGTCGACGGGGCGCGCGGTTCTGTGCGGCATCACTTTAAGCTCTGATTAATTGTATTTTTTTCCACGCGAAGTAATTCAATTTGTGAAGTCTCCCGCGGAGCGTGCGGGCGGGAGGGGAGGGCGGGTGCGCTCATTCATCACGGTTAGCGTCGCGCGCAGGACGGGGCTTCGCCACGACCCACGGCACACGCCACGCACCCGCAGGGCCGCTCACTCACTGACAGGATCCAGGTACTTTAGAAACCATTATATGGGTAGTACACGGTAGAGATATCGAATCGTATACAGAAACATGTTACGGGGCAGATTCCGATGCAGTGAGGAGTGCGACAGTGAGATATGATTTCTATGAAGCTATGGAGCTACTTACTGCCGCATCGGAAGACGTCTTTGAGCTTCTGGATTGGAACGGATTTGGCATTAACATCTATAGCGAATACATCACTCAAATGCGATTCGCTGACGATGTGGTCGTCAAAGCAGAGCCAGATACTCTGGATGACATTAGTACCTCGATGACCTTGGCAGAGTTTATCACCATGTGGGCCTTAAAATAAACTTAAATCAAACTTTCGTGTAATGCTCATGTAACGCTCCACCCTGTTATAGTTGTAAACTTTGCACTCGAAATTGTAGACGTTACTCGAATATCTAGGTCATGCTAACTTAAAGCACAAGCAGCTCCGAAAATCAGTGTACCATCAAATGCAACGACTGGGCAGTGTTCGAGAAGCTTTGCGACATCTTTTCAGTGCCTGCCTAGAAGAAATTTCACAAACAGTGCGTCTTAGGGCTTTTAAGTAGGGTCAGTTACAGCCGCGCGAGGGACGCGCTGCTCAGCGCGCCAGGCGGCACGGCCTGCAGGCGGTCGGCACAGTACAGTACAGTACAACCAAAGGGGCAACCCACCACCTCCCATGGCCCTTTCAACCTCTCGGTAATTTGGGCCGAATCGAGGGAGGGCGAGCCCGGTACTTGCTCTTTGCGTGTTCCCGGGACGCCTTCTTGACTCCCTACAAGTTATTTTCTCTTTTCGCTCCTTGTCCCTTGATACTCACTCTCCCCCTTCTGGGGCTGGACGACACACGACGTTGAGATCCGCTTGCCCGCCGCGGTCCATGCATCACCTTCGACCGGTGGTCAACGGTCCAGAGCGCTCCGCCTCGCGTGCCACCGATGCGCGAACTCCCGTAGCTTGCCGAAGTTGACCGCCGAGCTAACGAGATCCTGGTAGTACACCGGTCCCGCCTCTTCTCTGACGATCCCTTCCAACATTGTACAGCACACAGTACAGTACAGTACAGTAGAGCAGTACTCACAGGTAGTGCAGGCGCGGCAGGCGCAGCGCCGGCAGGCGGGCGAGCGCGCAGCCGTCCAGCCAGAGCCGCGCGAGGGACGCGCTGCTCAGCGCGCCGGGCGGCACGGCCTGCAGGCGGTTGGCGGACAGGTTGAGGTCGCGCAGCGCGGCGGCGCCCAGCAGCGCGTCGGGCGGCAGCGCGCTGATGTTGTTGTGCGACACGTCGCTGCAACAACACACCGAGTCACTCCTGGCTCTCAGAACAATACAGGATAAGATTGATTCATATCCTGTGATGGCAAAACATTCGACATTTGTTAAAAACTAATAGTTTTCCCCCTGCTCCTATCATGGGTACGGTGTGCGACTATGAAGTTTAGATTGCGTTTACTTTGGGAGGTAGCAGGTCAAGACCCCCAATAGTCTATGAATATTTTTGACTAAAATATGGTTATTAGACTTGGGTAAAATTTGAAAAACTATGTCCCCTTAAACCAAACACCTGGAATCGTGACAAACCTTTAAAAAACTACTCATTTGGCGACGGGAATATGATTTCTAATACGAGTATATTCCCCAGAATACATAAAATACGCTTACTTAGACGATCGTAAGTCTGGACCTTTGAAACGTGTACTTTAAAAAGGCCTTAATCTACGCAAGGTTCCCATTAGGACAATAGTATATTAGTACCCCATGCAAAAATATCTGGAGAGCAGCACAAGATACAATTTCAACAGGCGTTATCTAGCGCATGCAGGGAGATCACTGACTTTGTTGCGCAAATTGTCCAATGCTCGGAACAAATGATAATAGTCAGTTTGAGAGATGCGAGAGCAATAGTGGATCGTAGGGTAAACTGTTTCAAAGGTCCTGTAAGGTCATGTATATCGGTATCTCAGTTCTACAAAGTCAGTAGGTATATTTTGTGTATAGCTTGCACTTTATGAATGGTCGACATACCCGTGAGAATGGTGTTTTCATTTAGATGGAATTTCGAATGACTATGGATGTTTGTTTGGTATTTCTTGCGCCGCAACTTCTGAATTAATTTGGCTGAAATTTGGAATGGAAATAGATTTTACTGTGGATTAATACATAGGCTTGTCATCCCGGAAAAATCCATGGTTCCCGAGGGATTTGTGAAAAACCAAATTCCACGCGGACGAAGTCGCTAGCGTTCGCTAGTGATAACATATTCGTCTCTGTATCGTAAGTGTGTTCCCCATACGGGGCTCTCAGTCACATGTTTCTTCATGCGACGCGGCAAAAACAAAATTGCCTTCATGATTAGAAACTCCGTATTCTCGAAACAGTGGAACCTTACTAAAGTAACTTTTCAAAGGTGCTATAAACTAACAGGCTTGAAGTTGAAATGCTCGAAAATAAATACTGTGTGGCGCCTATTCGGGAAAAAGCAATGCGTTTTTCAATTAGAGTATTATGGACGCGGAGTATCCGCCCGGCGCCGCGTCCGCTCGTCCGCAGACGGCACAGGTCGTCGCTCGCGGGCGGCGCGGGGTGTGTGCGCGGTGTGGGTGCCAGGGTGCGAGGGTGTGGGTGCGCGGGTGCTGGAGGGTGAGGGTGAGATAACGAGCGCGGCGCGTTATTGCCGTCATCCATCATCGGCGCGTCACGGCCACTTCGCCGTGGGTGTTTAACGCCCGCAGGGTTCCGCAGCGCAGAAGTACATAACATTTTACTGAAGATACCAGCGCACGCCCGTGACTTCGTCTGCCTTTAGACCTCTTTAATCCAGCCCTTACACTTAATATCGCTGTAAAAATGGAAGAACTTCTCCTGTTTTCCCAACATTTCCCTTCACTGCTCTGCTCCTTTTCATCGTAGAGTGATGAAAAGTATACTATAACCTGCCCAGGAGTGTGAAGAGTAATTGTGCCAAGTATCGTTAAAATCCGTAGTGTAGTCTTTGTTTCTATAACGAACATACAGACAGATAGACAGATAGACAAAAAATTTACTGATTGGCTAATTTTTGGCATCAGTATCGATCACTAATCACCAATATGACCTCTGCCTCCGATTCCAGAGGGTGTGGGTTCGAATGCGGGGCATGCACGTCCAACTTTGATCATTTTAAGAAATTAAATATCACGTGTCTCATACGGTGAATAAAAACAAAGTGAGGAAACCTGCATACCAGAGAATTTTCTCAATTGTTTGCGTGTGTAAAGTTTGCCAATCCGCATAGGGCCAGCGTGATGCACTACTGGCCTAACGCCTCTCGTTCTGAGAGGAGACTCGAGTTCAGCAGTGAGCCGAATATGGGTTGAATGATGATGATGGTTTAGTTTTCCGTGAGTAGCGAAGTTGAGCGAAGATAACTTCGCTCAACTTTTTTATTTACGAAAATTCTTGATTCTGGTAGCTAACAGGGATACCAGGTTATGAAAACTTCAGAGCGTAGGAACAAGGAATAGTATACCACGCAATGGATAGGACGATGTGACTAGCAGCGGACGGCTCCCCTTCGTGTTCAGTGAATGGTAATGTGCGCTCAATGACGTGCGCTATTCAATACATCTCATTCAGATTTTCTTTTTATATGACAAAGCAAATAAACAATATTTATCATTCACTGACTCGTTGGTCCACTAGCTTATATAACGTTTTTTCCCCGATTCGAATCCTGGGTCAAGCTACTAAGTTATTTTTGAAAAATTGTCAGTAACAAACGGCCGTAGAGGAATTGGTGGCGATGCTCCCTCGGTCCGCCTGCTACCGAGTCGAGCTGTCGGCCGAGGCCCAGTGCCGGAAGCCGACGGCTCGAGGCTCGGTTGTTGTTGAAGAGACAATTATTTTGTACCGGGAAATTTCATAGATAATAATAATAATAGCCTTTATCAGTGATTCTTGAGACGACGCGTATTGTGAGGAGGCACTCTTCACTCTGGAGCCCTGACCACCGGTTGCTTGGGCACTCAAATGTCCCGCAGCGGGAGATAAGTAATAAAATTAATAAGTAAATTAATTATATTTAATTATTTAATATGATTATAAATTATAATATTTTTTTTGGAAAACAATCTATTCAAGTATTGTTTTAAGTTATAAAATTCAGGACAATAATACCTACTCTGTAATATAATATACAGCAACTTATATATTACACAAATTATATAATTGTAATTACAATTATTATCATTTGGATCGCATCGATAATGTCGATAGAGAAGAGTTCAACGCGCTCCCGCGTGTCAGCACCAGTCAGTGCGCGTCAGGCGCAGCGGCGCAGTGCGAGTACCCTGCTGCACCCGAGGCCGTGGGTTCGATCCCGACAACTGACACACAGTTGTGATATGTATGGATCTTTAGCCTGTCTGGCTCGTTTATACAAGCATCAAAGTTAATCGTTACTTACTCTGTGGCTAGACGGATAGTATAATTGGGTGGTAATTGGCCTAATATAATTATTAACTTATGAACGTGTTTACTAGTAGTGTGATCTATTCCTTATTAATAATACCTATTCATGAAAAATAGTATTTATGAATATTAATTACATTTAATTGTAATTTTGTATTTAACGGGGTAATGCGGGTATCTCACTACCAACGGAGAGGAAGTATTTAACGGACAGTTTTTCACTTTCACGGTTAATTTAGGGGTACTCGTAGTAGGTAATAAACATTTTTTTGTTTAAAACTAAAGTAAACCGTTACTAAACCGATTTAGATTAATTTTGGTACAAAGATAAGGGTATATTAAATTTGGTACGTAAACGTGTTTGTCGAGAAAATCTCACCCAAAGTCAGAATTAGTTGCGGGCGGAGCCGCGGGCGTCGGCTAGGGTAGCCGCGAGTGCAAGTCCAGGGAGGACTCTGCGCCGAGAGGTCGCGGGATCGATCCCCGTCCGCTGGACTTTTGTCGCACATCTTTTCATATTATTACCCGAATGCAAGAGGGGTAATGTCTTTCGCGCGTATCTTGTATGTATTGTATGTACCAGTGTGCAATATTCTTTATTACCTGACGTCTTCCAAACCGCTAAACGGATTTACATAATTAAGATATCATTAGATTCGTCTTAACACACACGACCACTGTGAGACGCTATAGACTCAAGGTAAAAAAAAACCTTTTTTCGAATATTGCCATATCAAATAAATATCAAATTCAAGGGCTCGTCAATCGGATTTCAAAATCATGGCCATATTAAAAAAAACCTACAGTTAGTAAAAAGTTATTTATTTCTCGCTATATAAAATACAGAGCAAATTAGGCAGTCGGGTTATTTTTTTTAATCATTCAAATTGGAATATTGGAGATATAATGAGATACTTTTCTTTCTTAGAATGTTTTCAGAAGTAAATTTCCCAGCCGGGTTATGTCAGGGTTCCCGTCCCTCATAGAACACGCTGAGCCATGGCTACCGGCTATTGTCGTTGACATTGGAGCAGCGTGGTGGGTCTAAGCTCCAGATTCCCTCTCCTATATTAATTATGAATATTGTATAACAATAACAATGATGTAAAGTGCGTGCAGTACTCACACGGCCAGCAGGCGCTCGTGCAGCGGCGGCAGGAGCTGCAGGCGCGCGGCGCGGCACGGCAGGCGCGCGCCCGCCTCCGCGCACGCCAGCGCGCCCGGTGCCAGCAGCGCCAGCAGCGGCACCAGCAGCGCCAACAGCGCCGCCGCCATGCCTCACGCGCGCCGCCGCAGCGCCCGCATCGCTCGCGCGCACTGAACCGTCCACTGTGCGAGCGCGGCGCGACGACCACTCGCGTATGTGACGAACGTGACGCACACGACGCACGACGCACGACGCACGACGCACGACACACGACGCACGACACACGACACAGACGCACGACAACACGCGGCGGCGGCCCGGCGCAGACTGGCGGGCGGCGGCGGCGGGCGCAGGGACGGACGCATCTCTCGTAGGTTCTCCATTAGACGCGTATATATTTTATTTATACGTACCGCGCATAACTTTTACCGAGTGATCCGATTTTGATAATTCTTTGATATTTTATTTACTGGATAATAATTGATATTCTACCCACAAAATAAATAATGACCCAGAATGAATATTTACAAGCAGCGTAGTGAAACCGGTGAAAACCATAAAAAATATCTTAATAAGCTTCACGCGTCTCCTTGACATCCATATACAAAAGTATAAGGAACTTTATTCATCATTTATATTTCAAAACTAGCGGACGCCCGCGACTTCGTCCGCGTGAAAGTCGTTGTAAACTTTCAACTACCCCTATTCTACCCTACCCTAACCTACCTCTACCCTACTCCTACCCTACCCCTACCCTACCCTACCCCTGCCCTACCCCTACCCTACACTACCCCTACCCTACCCCTACACTACCCCTACCCTACTCATTAAGGCTGCACTTCTTTATTTATTCTCCCCCCCCCCCCCCCCCCCCGCGAGTCGCGTCGAGCATGAATTAGTATTCACGCGCGATGGCTTAGCGTATTTCTTTTATAACTTTGGTGTTTCTTTACCGATTTTTATGATTTTTTTTTATTGAATAGGTAATAATGTTAACTTTTTTAGTTAGGGATGAGTGATGAGTGTTATAAACATAAGAATAGACAAATATAATTAGAAAGCTCCGAACTGCTAAGCTATTGGGAGTTACACGTGTTATTGTGAGTCAACCATAAAAGATAGACATATATATGCAGTTGTGTTTTTATAGATAATTTTAAGGAGAACATTTCCGTCATACATGATTTCTATGTAGCTTTAACCATTAAGGCTGTACACGCGACGGAAGCTTAAAAAATTGAGTAACTTCTCCCGTTTTCTCAACATTTCTCTTCACTGCTCTGCTCCTATTGATCGTAGCGTAATGAAAAGTATACTATAACCTGCCCAGGAGTATGTAGAATTATACCAAGTTTCGTTAAAATCTGTCCAGTAGTTTTTGTTTCTATAAAGAACATACAGACAGACAGACAGACAGACAGACAGACAGACAGACAGACAGACAAAAATTTTACTGATTGCATTTTTGGCATCAGTATCGATCACTAATCACCCCCTGATAGTTATTTTGGAAATATATTTCATGTACAGAATTGACCTCTCTACAGATTTATTATAAGTATAGATTTAACATTAACAACAATTACGTAACTGTTTTTCTCAAATTACTCCGTGAAGGCGAGAACTATAAGTACCTTGGAATGACAGAAGCACTTGGTATTGAGGCAGGGAGTATGAAACAGCTAGCTATATAACGCTTCTTTGGCCGTCTGATAAAAGTTCTAAAAAGTCTTCTATCGCGCGGTAACAAGATGCGTGCCTTCAACAGCTGGGTCATACCTTTACTCATAAAAACATTTTTGGCATTATAAAGTGAACTCAAGCAGAACTGGATTCCCTGGACTGTAAAGTCCGCAAACTGCTGACGTCATACCGGATGCATCACCACCGTTTATCAGTAATGAGGTTGTACCGCCCACGAAAGGTGTGTGTGTGGTTTCTTGAACGCCAAGAACCTCCACAATCGTGAGGTGTGCAATCTCAGAGATCATTTTCTCAAGTTGAATGTGAGTATGTATCGGGATGTCCTCCAGTATCCTGATGTATACTCACGGGCCTTACCCCGCTATTCCTTGGCCAAGAAGCCTATAGTAATGAGTAAGATCGTGTAGCAATATTGAAGAGCAAGGAGTTGCATGGACAAGGCCCTTACTGGGCCGGATATAGATCAAATTACATCTGTATCTTGATTGAAATTCGGTGACCTCTTTGGGGCAACCGAGGGGTTTGTCTGTACAATTATGGACGAAGTTATAAAGACGAGAAACTACCGAAGTCATATTATGAAAGATGGCACTCTAGACATCTGTCGAGCGTGTCATCGTCCTAGGGAGTCCCTCAGGCATATTGTGTCCGGGTGTCCTCACCTTGCTAACTGCGAATACTTGCATAGACACAATCAAGTAGCCAACATAATCTACCAACAGCTTGCTTTCCAGTATGGCCTTATCGATTTTGAGATGCCTTACTATAGGTACGATCCAGCGTCAGTTCTTAAAATCTTTCGTTCGTCGTTTCATAATTCGTTCATCGTTCATAATTTAAGACTTTTCTACTACTTCGACTTTGTACCGAAAAAATTTCGAACTTACCTCAAGCGAAAAGAGTCTTTGAATACGGCGTAGAATTGAAAGTTACATACAACCGCGCTCTCAGAATACGCTAGTTTGAATTTCATAATTAGAGATTAAACGAACTTACCTGTAAGTGAAGTTCTACCCTAATTATGCGAAGGCTTCTTCCGAAGAGATTAGCAAAGAGACACATGTAGTAACGCGCAGCGCAAGCCATTTCACACTATTTTGAGAGTAATCGTTGGTTTTTATTTTTAATTTTTTTTAAAGGGTACTTTTGTTTATCTCAGTCCCGCGCTCGAAAGGTTTGTCATTTAGTTTAGAGATGTTCCCGTTAACCTTCCATATTTTACGATTAATAGGGTTATAGACTTGAAAGGAAAGGGTGGGTGGGTTGCTAATCTCTTCGGAAGAAGCCTTCGCATAATTAGGATAGAACTTCACTTACAGGTAAGTTCGTTTAATCTCTAATTATACTCAGGCTTCTTCCTCGAGATTAGCAAAGAGACACATGTAGACTTTTAGAGATATCACTCGTAAAATATGAACCAGTAAAACCATGGACACAATAGTGTAGATTCATATAGGATTTTAATCACATTTCTTAAGTGATTTAACAGCATATTTTAGTGGACGCACCACAATAAGTTTTATATTACTTTCTTTTGGCCTATGATTATGTATTAGTTTTATATAATAAACTTAAAGCAGCGTACTTTGTCGTGGAATTATACATAATTGCTTTACTGTTTGTTTCCGGAATGATCGGCCTATTATAAAACTTAGCAAAAATTTGAGAGCTAGAGCTCCAACCTGCAGTCTTTCTAATAAGGTCTATATTCCTCCAGCCTGTAAGCAGCAAATGTGGCAGCATGCCTGATGCTATGCGCAGTGACCGATGAAATATCAGTTCCGCTTAAGCCTTTTCCGCTTAAGTATTTTTAATCCTTCTACACAAAGTCTAAGTTCCGACAAGCTTAATTGTTTTTTTTTTTTTTTTTTAATTTACACGTAGGCTATTTTAATTATATTTAGCGATTTTCTTATTTTGAGAAAACGTTCTTATTGCATTTTTTTTATTTTGAGATATTATGCGAGGAGAGCTTTTCCAGCACAAATTTCTGGACGCTCATTATAAAATCAATAAGGGCTGTGTTGTTCCAAACTTTGATATTTTTAATAAATCGGTTATTTTAATTATTCTATTCAATTCATTTAATTATTATATTCAATGTTCTCAATATAACATAGATAAAATTTGTACTCTATTTTTTCTAGGGATAAATTTTTATTGGGATACCATTTTGCCAAATAATTCAAAACCACAGAGGGGTCCCAAGTTTGATTACATATTGGTAGAGAAGGTCTTGAAACACAACCTTGAAGAAACGTTTCAGTAGATCGTTATTAGACATTTTATTTTTGAATTTTAAGCTAAGAAGCCAAAGTACCATATTGTGCACCCTCATTGAACAATTGCGTTAAAAAACTAATAATATATGGTATTGATGGTTCGCATAACTTCAAGTTATTCTTTTTTCAATAACTGAACCGATTTTTGTAGCACCCTTCATACTGTTTACTATGAGTTTTCCGAGAGCGAACCAAGTATGATGTCCAAAAATAATAAAGGAAATTCTTTCATCAGCATCGCCGCCCAGATAATACTCCTGTCACCAGGGTAATATGCGAGCGCATGTGTTATTAGATAAAATTAAGTTTTCATTTGCCTTTAATAGTAACGTGAGTTTTAGCCGTGTTTCATAATCAATTAATATGAATAACACTCACGATAGTTTAAATTCTAAAATATAATAGTAAGGGATTGGATTGTTTTTTTTTTTATTTTATTTTATTTTTTTTTTAAGGGGGGTTGTGTGGGCCACCTTTGTACAACCATTATATCAACCAGCCTTATCTGAAATAATTTTTCGCAGTGATTTTAATATCATGGCAATCCCTGGTAAACGCATAAAAGTAAAACAAATGACCAAGAAACTGTAAATGCGTTAATTTCATACGCATCTGGGTCCATAGAACTCTAGATATGAACGTAAATACGTAATCAGAAGCTGTGGACTCCTGGATCTGCGAAACCATTTTGCGAGAAACAAATATACCTAGCGAAAACAAACAGGGTGCGATGTTCGCATCATTGCCAAAGCTGTTTAGCAGTTTCTGTTAAATGGGGAAACTGAATTCCTCCCATACGGTTAACGTAGGAAATAGCTGGGGTATTCTCAATGCGAAGTAAGATTTGGCAATCCGATAGATATTGGCAAACATGTTTAGTCCTATGAATGCCGCGATAAGTTTTATAAAGTTAGTATGGCGGCTGCGTTCATCTGCACTCCATGGGCCACTAGCCTTTTGGTCCCCACATGTTCTTCCCCACCCCGTTGTTGAGTCATCAGAAAAAAATTCCAGTCTGAACTTTGATTTTTCAAGACCACCATTCTAAATCTGATTTTAAGTTATCTGGAACGTTCATGAAATGTTCATAATTTTGTGTATCTTCCAAATTGAAGTACTTGCATCGTTAGAAAAGCTTGGTATATAAAACCAGCCACATTCAACTACTGGAGAAGTTGATACTAAAAGACCCTTAAAACTGGCAAAATCTCTGATTTTACAACGCTTCAAGGACAAAATGATTTTGTGTTCTTGTAAAGAAACCTGAAATTTTTTCGAGTCTAAGATGTATCCTAAAAACTTGCATTTTGTTTGAAAGATTAGGATTAGTTTTCTCCTTGTTTATATGTTTATAAAAAACCCCAAAGCTTCAAGAAGTATAGTGGTTTTTTTTTTTTTTTAATTATTTATTAAAGTTATATTAAAGTTCTTGTCACATTCGTAATGATTCTGGCCAATAAGCATCATATCGTCCAAATAAATAGTTCATAAATAACCACACATTGGAAATAATTTTACAACAGGCTTCATGACTTTCGTGAACACGAAAGGAGCTGCGTTTAACCCAAAAGGTAAACATTATATTCATAAGTATCGTGGTCCTCAAATTAAAATCTAATATGTCATCTTAGATCATTTTCTATCATCTGTATGAACAATGAACATTAATTAAAAAGTATGAGTCTTTTAAGTCCAAACTCAAGTAGCAGTCCTTTGAAGTGCAGTTCTTAAATCTTCCAACTTAAAGTGTGAAGTTTTAATGATTATAAGATAAGTATAAAACCACAGTAGATATATTACAAGCAGTATAATAACTCGGCCATATTTTTGAAATAAATACCTACAGCCGCGCGCTCCGTAAACATGTGATAGGGCTGCCTGCCTCCAGCATTTTAATTACATTTGCCAACTTTGTGTTTCCATTTAGTTATGTGATTGTAAATATACTTTTTTTTAAATAAACAAATAAAATACTTTGTAAATTGTAGTAAAATAGGAAGTGATCAATAAAATGCGTGTTGTTTTTTTATTGGTAGATTTAAATAAGGCTGATACTAATCAATGATCTTGAAGGACCTTCATATATTTATTTTGGTGATGCCATCTATCAATTACCACCACACTAGGTGACCAAATAATAAAAAATCGGTCAAGTGCGTGTCGGGCCACGCGCAGTGTAGGGTTCCGTAGATTATGTTAGCACTTTAACCCCTTATGTAATGTACAAAAATACCGATAACGATACCCCCACACTATAGAATAGACGATAAAAAATTGACCCTGACTTGGCATGTAGGGAAGGAACTACAAAAAACAAATTGAGATTGACCGGGTTCGCTAGTAGTTTAATAAAAAAATCTGGATAGGTATATTGATATCAGCTGGCTCTTTACTTTTTTTATTCAAATACATTAAAGTATGAGCAACACAATAATGTTGTTAAATTCAAACAACTTCTTTACGTAACTTCTTTATTACCTTAAAAAAAGGTATACAAAACATACATGTCATAAGATTTAAATCTATGTATTACATAATAACCAAAGAAAACAACCTAAATGAAAAAGTATAAAATAATTATTTAATAATATTATATTAACGTTTACGTCATTTACCTATTTACACAATTTTATCATTTAAGCATTTATTTATATATATATATATATATATATATATTTATTAAATTATGCCTTTAGAATACAAAATATTAATCAAACTTTATAAAAATAATAACTTTTTTCCTAGTCGTCATAATCAAAAAATCCAATACACAGCGTTCGTCACCGCGGCACAGTCGCAACGGTCTTCACCCCACGATCACCCCACGTACGAGCTGCGTAGGTATAGCTCGCGTTTCCACCTTTAGTATGAAGTCCAACTACTGCTTGTAATATATCTACTGTGATAAAACACATCTTCTCGTTGGGTATCAGAAAAATCGGCGATTAAAATTTATGTTTACACGCCGAAATAGCTCCTAGAGATAATATAATGATTTACTACAATGAATAGATTCCTGGAAGTAAGTTTTTTTTTTTTTTTTTTGGTTTTTGAATATTTACGAACCGCAGGTAACATTGATTGGGTAACAGGACTTGTAAAAGGATTTTTATAACCCTTAATGTAAGACAGTACCAATGAATCATTGGCGATCATGGACCACTCATTGTAAAATGAGGAAAGACGACCAGCCAGCTTTACCCTACGTATCTAGCGACGAGTGTGGCATGATCTCCGCTGCTGATGCTGTGACTGCTTTGACGAGGTACTTGACCGACTGCGCAACGAGGTGGTTGCAGGCTTCTTCGTCTTCGGAGTCTGAGGTACCAGCTGCCTGCGATTCGGTCCCGGATTCTTCCAGTTTTTTGAAGAATTGGACCCGCGATAGCGTGATTTGTATTAATTTGGCTCCTGATTTTAGCTTAGCGGATTTCAGGGTTTCAGGTAAATTAAACTATCCAAAAAGTAACTTATACAACTGACAACTTTGATGTTTTGCAACTGTTTCTACAACATCCTTTTTTTTTTTTTTTTACCGAACTAGAGAAAATTTCTCCTGGTTATCGAATCAGCATGTTGACAGTCACATATTATGCGAACCGCATCCATCAGGAGCGTTCGTAAAGGAGTATTTTTCTTTTTTTTTTTTTTCTCTTTATTTGGTCTACCAACAGACATACAAATAATACAATTATTAAACATAAATGCAAGGAGCAGAAAGATAAAATGCAAATCTATTTATAGGTAAACACCCCATGCAACTGTATAAACCAAAGGCTAAAATTTATTTACAATATTAATATTTTAAATCATGACTGGTGCGGAAATACACAATTTACTAATTTAATACAATTTAATTTCTATACCTAAAACAACTATTCTAAACTATTAGGATACTTAATCTAAAATACAGAATGGTTAAAAAAACAATATATATATATAAATTATTTGAACTATACAACAGAAATCAGATTACTTATTACTTAATTCTAAATTTACCGATTTACGGAATTTGGCTAAAGAGCCAATATAAATATCAGTGACACTCAGCTGATTGTATAATTTGCACAACCTTGGGATTGGTGAGTTAGCCCCAATAACTGTAGATCGATGTGGAAAAGCCAGAAAAGCATTTCGTCTTCGTTTTTTAGGAATTTTTAAGTTAAAAAATTTAAGAGAGAGGAACAGTCTATTTTATGATTTAATATTTTATACAGAAATACAAGGTCAAGCTTTTTCCTTCGAGTTTCTAAAGAATCCATGTTAAAAAGGTTGAGACGGTCATCATAGCTTCTTAACATTTTAGCTTTACCGACTGAAAACGAAAGATGTCCAAGGAATCGCTTTTGTACCCGCTCAATCCTAAGCATATGTGTAGAATAATGTGGACGCCAAACAGTACTGCAATACTCCAAAATACTTAGGACTAATGATTTATATAAAAGTACTTTTGTTTTGCTTTTCGAAAATTCTTTTCCATTCCGTATCACAAATCCCAAAACTCTTGATGCTCTATTAATAATGTTGTCAATATGGGGAATAAAAGTTAACTTTTGGTCTATAAGCACGCCCAGGTCTCTGACCATACTCACTTCAGTAAGGTAGTTTTTACCTAAAGAATACTTCGAAGGTATGACATTGGTTTTTCTTGAGAATTTAATATGTGAACATTTTTTTATATTTAAATCTAAATTGTTTTCAAAACACCATTGAAGCATTCTATTTATATCGCTTTGCAAGAATTTAGTATCTTCCATGTTATTAATTATTATATTTAATACGAATCATTTTTAGGTCATCAGCATACATAAACGGCGTTGAATGTATAAAACAATTTGTAATGTCATTGATAAAAATATTAAAAAGAATAGGGCCCAAGTGTGACCCTTGAGGTACTCCGGATTTTATTAATTCCCTAGTAGACTGATAGCCACCAACGACTACAAAAAATGTACGATTAGAGAGGTATGATTTAAACCATTGCAGCAATGGACCTGAGATGCCATATACAGCTAATTTGTACAACAAAACATTATGAGACACAGAATCAAAGGCCTTACTGAAGTCAAAATTCAAAATTCATTTATTTCAAGTAGGCTCAGTTTACAAGCACTTTTGACACGTTAGTTGACTATTTGTAAAGATTCTACCACCGGTTCGGAAGGCAGGTTCTGCTGAGAAGATACCGGCAAGAAACTCAACAGTTGCTCTTTTGAAAAAGTCATACAGTATTACAATTTACATTTGATAACAATTAAATTACGATTTCTTATAGTTTTATTTCCTGTGTGAAGGTGGAAGCTGATCCAATGGCCTCCAAGCACCTTTGTCGTTAAGGAACTCATCAATAGTGTAGTAACCTCGACTAAGTAAATGTTTTTTAACACAGTCCACATACACAGCGTCAATCTGTTTATGTTTATCAATTGCAGCTGTCAAAGTCTCAATAAACCCTACTAGATTTGTAGTAGTTGACCTTGCTTTAACAAATCCATGCTGATACTCACTGAGATATTTTTGGAAATGGCTCCTAATATATGGACACAGTAAGGCTTCGAAAACTTTTGCAAAGATGGAAAGCAACGATATGGGTCTATAGTTAGAAACATTTGCATTACTGTCATTCTTGTATACTGGGACAACTTTTGCAATTTTCCACAGTGTAGGAAATTCCCCAGTCGCAAGTGAAGCATTATATATTAATGTAAGAGGCTTTGATAGACTTTGCGCACATTTAAAAACAAAATGTGGTGAAACAATGTCTGGCCCAGTCCCTTTTGAGGTATTAATATTCTGAAGCTTTTCCAACACGTCTTTTTGTGTAAAAGCTACCAATGAAAAGGAATCACTGTACCTAGAAACACACTCAAAATAATCTTTACTAATGTTATAACCCTTAAACGGTTCATATTGTAAATCCTCTTTATATGCAGATGCAAAGTATGAAGCAAACATTCTACAGAATTCTTTTCCGTCGGATGTTGTGATATCTCCGTAAGACATAGTCGCTGGATATGAACTACCTACTCTACCTATTTTTGTATACTAGGATTACTTTTTAGCATTTCGATAGCCGGAAACGCCAAACTTATTTCCAGTGGAGGTATTCATCGATTTTACATAGTGGAGAGTCAGATTCTATCACCGAGCAATCTAGTATATCAGTGAGGACGAGATCAAGAATTTTACCCTTATGATTTGTCACCATATTGGCTTGGCGAAGATTATTGACTGCGATAAAGTCATTGAGTATTTGCGCGGGTAGAGAACTGTAGTTTTTGAAAGAGCTATTTTGTAAATTCCAGTCGAGAAAACTCATATTAAAATCACCAACAATACAAGTGTAACCTTCTAATCTATCCTTAATGATGTTATAGGAATCTATAAATGCTTCCAGAACGTTCTTAATTATATATATATAGCACATAAATTAATAATTATTTTACCTTGTAGTTCTACTGATACCCAGAGATCTTCATTATTACTTTCAAAATGATTAAGCCTTTTAGATTTAATGGTATTATTAACAGCTATAAGTACTCCACCTCCTTCTTTTTTACAGTTCACTGTATCACTTCTATCTCTACGATAAATCGAGTAACGCTTATCAAACAATTCAGAGCTTAAAATGTAGTCTTTAAGCCAGGTTTCTGACAGTACTATTATATCATAATTAGAACTCATTATTGCCCTATAAAAACTAGCAGTTTTAGTGCGCAATCCCCGAACATTTTGATAATACACATGCAACGAATCGTATTTCAAAGTTTAACAACCAATACATGCAAAAAATCCTAACTATTAGGTAACTAAGTTATACAATATTAGAAAGCGATTCAAAATCACGTATTATGCGATATTCAGAGTTAAAATTTTTTCTTACAAAAATTCTCCCATTTCTAATCCATGTAAAATTGTAACCCTTTTCCTTAGCTTTAACACGTGTAGCTGCATGAAGCTCTTTGTTAAAGCCAGACAGGTGTTCCGTTATGAAAACTGGCCTATTCTCACCGGAAAGGCCAAGGTGAGATGAGTTCAGTTTCTCAGATGCTTTTTTATTAAATTTAGGTACCGCAGCTAAAACTTTGTCACGTGTTAATTGAGAGTTGTATTGAACAATTATAGATCTAGGCCTGGAACTATCTTTGTTTTTCTTTGCGATACGTGTAAAGTGTAAAACTTGTTCTTCCTTAACATCAACTCCAACTGCAACATTTAGGTTTTTAACTATATCCATAAGATTTTCGTTTTTGCTCTCAGGGAGACATTGTATTTCAATGTTACTTGCCCTGGCGTTCTGTTCCAAAATATTAATTTAAAATCTTTGCATAACTTCTTGTCTAAGCCACCGTTGCACAGTGCTCACCTCAAGCGAAAACAGTCTTTGAATATGGTGTAGAATTGAATGTTACGTACAACCGCGCTCTCAGAATACGCTAGTTTGAATTTCATAATTTAAGACTTCTCTTCTACTTCGACTTTGTACCGGAAAAATTTCGAACTTACCTCAAGCGAAAAGAGTCTTTGATTATGATGTGGAATTGAAAGTAACGTACAACCGCGCTCTCAGAATACGCTAGTTTGAATTTCATAATTTAAGACTTTTCTACCACTTCGAATTTGTACCGAAAAAATATCGAACTCACCTCAAGCGAAAAGAGTCTTTGAATATGATGTAGAATTGAAAGTTACGTACAACCGCGCTCTCAGAATACGCTAGTTTGAATTTCATAATTTAAGACTTTTCTACTTCTTTGACTTTGTACCGAAAAAATTTCGAACTCACCTCAAGCGAAAAGAATCTTTGAATATGATGTAGAATTGAAAGTTACGTACAACCGCGCTCTCAGAATACGCTAGCTTGAATTTCATAATTTAAGACTTTTCTACTACTTCGAATTTGTACCGAAAAAAATTGATGGTTGGGTTGGTTGGGTTGGGTTGGGTTGGGTTGGGTTGGGTTGGGTTGGGTTGGGTTGGGTTGTACCGAAATAATTTCGAACTCACCTCAAGCGAAAACAGTCTTTGAATATGGTGTAGAATTGAAAGTTACGTACAACCGCGCTCTCAGAATACGCTAGTTTGAATTTCATAATTTAAGACTTTTCTACTTCTTTGACTTTGTACCGAAAAAATTTCGAACTCACCTCAAGCGAAAAGAATCTTTGAATATGGTGTAGAATTGAAAGTTACGTACAACCGCGCTCTCAGAATACGCTAGTTTGAATTTCATAATTTAAGACTTTTCTACTACTTCGAATTTGTACCGAAATAATTTCGAACTCACCTCAAGCGAAAACAGTCTTTGAATATGGTGTAGAATTGAAAGTTACGTACAACCGCGCTCTCAGAATACGCTAGTTTGAATTTCATAATTTAAGACTTTTCTACTACTTCGAATTTGTACCGAAAAAAATTGATGGTTGGGTTGGTTGGGTTGGGTTGGGTTGGGTTGGGTTGGGTTGTACCGAAATAATTTCGAACTCACCTCAAGCGAAAACAGTCTTTGAATATGGTGTAGAATTGAAAGTTACGTACAACCGCGCTCTCAGAATACGCTAGTTTGAATTTCATAATTTAAGACTTTTCTACTTCTGTGGCGAACGAACTCTTTCGTTCGCCCACTTTAGGTCAGGCCATCTACATCTTCATCTACATTCACATTCCAGATTCATTTCATATTTAGAATTCCCTCGCACGCGCATGCGTGGATATATTGTTTCACCTATTCATTACACCTTTACCAGTTCTCCATTCCACATCGCATCATCTATTTGTTAAGCTTTTATTTTATATCCTTTTACAATTATTATTATCAGTGAAATAATAAATATACATACTAATCAACATCGCCTTATATCAATATACTAACATAAAACCTCAATGGCGATATTGGTGACCCCGACGTGATCTGAACACGCAACGCATCAAAAGAAAAATCGTAACATAGCAACCGTTTGTGTCAGAAAAAATATATTCAAGACTTCAATACAGTGAAAAAATAATGCTGAAAACACAAAAAATGTTCAAATTCAATCAAGAAAAATCGTCCATAAATGTTGCGCCCCAGCGCTGATTCAGGATCCGGTGCACTTCGACGCCGTCCACGCGTCGCTGCGCCGCCTGGCTGGCGCACATCACTGCCCGGGGCACTCTCCGCGCCGCCACGCTGACATCATGCCGCCCGGTGCGCTCATCACGCCGCCCGGCGCGCTCTACGCTGCTCGTCGACTCCACGCCTTTAAAGCCGTGGCTGGACGAGTCCTGCTCTTCTAGTGCATTTACTATTTCTTTTATGTTTATTTTTTTTTTCTCCGTAGGGCGGTGGTGTGGCGAACGAACTCTTTCGTTCGCCCACTTTAGGTTAGGCCATCTACATCTCCATTTACATTCACATTCCAAATTCATTTCATATTTAGAATTCCCTCGACCGCGCATGCGTGGATATATTGTTTCGCCCATTCATTACATCTTTACCAGTCCTCCATTCAACACCACTTCATCTATTTGCTAACCTTTTATTTTCTATCGTTATAATATTGTTATAATAAGTTCAGTGAATAAATATACATAGCAATAAAATCGTCATCTTAATATCTATATACTAACATAAAACCTCAACGGCGATATTGGTGACCACCGAAAATGGAACACGCCACGCAACAAAAGAAAAATCGTAACATAGCAACCGTTTGGTCAGAAAAAATATATTCAAGATTTCAAAACAGTGAAAAAAATAATGCTGAAAACACAAGAAATGTTCAAATTCAATCAAGAAAAATCGTCCATAAATGTTGCGCCCCAGCGCTGATTCAGGATCCGGTGCACTTCGACGCCGTCCACACGTCGCTGCGCCGCCCTCACTCGCCGTTTGCCTTTCTTGCGCGGCAACCCAGCGCTGGTGACATGGCGCCCGGCCTGCCTCGCCGCCTCTTCTCAACTTGTGCAGCGCCCCAGTGCTGATTTTTTTTGGCACACGGCGCGGTTCGGCGCCGACCACGCGCCGCCGCGCCTGCTGCCCCCTTGCCGTCTGCTCATTATGCGCGGCACTGCAGCACTGGTGTCTTGGCGCACTGCGCACTATCCGCGCCACTGGCTCGCGCATACCGCTGCCAGGCGCGCTGTCTCCGCGTCGCTTGCTCACGCGCGACGCCCAACTGCACATCTGATGTCATGGCCCTGCGCGCAGGGTGCGCCGCCTGGCTCGCGCTCATCGCTGCCCGGGGCACTCTCCGCGCCGCCACGCTGACATCATGCCGCCCGGTGCGCTCATCACGCCGCCCGGCGCGCTCTACGCTGCTCGTCGACTCCACGCCTTTAAAGCCGTGGCTGGACGAGTCCTGCTCTACTATTTCTTTTATATTTATTATTATTTTTTTTTTTTCTCCGTAGGGCGGTGGTGTGGCGAACGAACTCTTTCGTTCGCCCACTTTAGGTCAGGCCATCTACATCTTCATCTACATTCACATTCCAGATTCATTTCATATTTAGAATTCCCTCGCACGCGCATGCGTGGATATATTGTTTCACCTATTCATTACACCTTTACCAGTTCTCCATTCCACATCGCATCATCTATTTGTTAAGCTTTTATTTTATATCCTTTTACAATTATTATTATCAGTGAAATAATAAATATACATACTAATCAACATCGCCTTATATCAATATACCAAATATCAAACCTCCACGGCGATACTTCTTTGACTTTGTACCGAAAAAATTTCGAACTCACCTCAAGCGAAAAGAATCTTTGAATATGATGTAGAATTGAAAGTTACGTACAACCGCGCTCTCAGAATACGCTAGTTTGAATTTCATAATTTAAGACTTTTCTACTACTTCGAATTTGTACCGAAAAAAATTGATGGTTGGGTTGGTTGGGTTGGGTTGGGTTGGGTTGGGTTGGGTTGTACCGAAATAATTTCGAACTCACCTCAAGCGAAAACAGTCTTTGAATATGGTGTAGAATTGAAAGTTACGTACAACCGCGCTCTCAGAATACGCTAGTTTGAATTTCATAATTTAAGACTTTTCAGCTTCTTCGACTTTGTACCGAAAAAATATCGAACTCACCTCAAGCGAAAAGAGTCTTTGAATATGGCGTAGAATTGAGAGTTACGTACAACCGCGCTCTCAGAATACGCTAGTTTGAATTTCATAATTTTAGACTTTTCAACTTCTTCGACTTTGTACCGAAACAATTTCGAACTCACCTCAAGCGAAAAGAGTCTTTGAATATGATGTAGAATCGAAAGTTACGTACAACCGCGCTCTCAGAATACGCTAGTTTGAATTTCAAAATTTTAGACTTTTCAGCTTCTTCGACTTTGTACCGAAACAATTTCGAACTCACCTCAAGCGAAAAGAGTCTTTGAATATGGTGTAGAATTGAAAGTTACGTACAACCGCGCTCTCAGAATACGCTAGTTTGAATTTCATAATTTTAGACTTTTCAACTTCTTCGACTTTGTACCGAAAAAATATCGAACTCACCTCAAGCGAAAAGAGTCTTTGAATATGGTGTAGAATTGAAAGTTACGTACAACCGCGCTCTCAGAATACGCTAGTTTGAATTTCATAATTTTAGACTTTTCAACTTCTTCCACTTTGTACCGAAAAAATATCGAACTCACCTCAAGCGAAAAGAGTCTTTGAATATGGCGTAGAATTGAGAGTTACGTACAACCGCGCTCTCAGAATACGCTAGTTTGAATTTCATTATTTTAGACTTTTCAACTTCTTCGACTTTGTACCGAAAAAATATCGAACTCACCTCAAGCGAAAAGAGTCTTTGAATATGCTGTAGAATTGAAAGTTACGTACAACTGCGCTCTCAGAATACGCTAGTTTGAATTACATAATTTTAGACTTTTCAGCTTCTTCGACTTTGTACCGAAAAAATATCGAACTCACCTCAAGCGAAAAGAGTCTTTGAATATGGCGTAGAATTGAAAGTTACGTACAACCGCGCTCTCAGAATACGCTAGTTTGAATTTCAAAATTTTAGACTTTTCAGCTTCTTCGACTTTGTACCGAAAAAATATCGAACTCACCTCAAGCGAAAAGAGTCTTTGAATATGGTGTAGAATCGAAAGTTACGTACAACCGTGCTCTCAGAATACGCTAGTTTGAATTTCATAATTTTAGACTTTTCAACTTCTTCGACTTTGTACCGAAAAAATATCGAACTCACCTCAAGCGAAAAGAGTCTTTGAATATGGCGTAGAATTGAGAGTTACGTACAACCACGCTCTCAGAATACGCTAGTTTGAATTTCAAAATTTTAGACTTTTCAACTTCTTCGACTTTGTACTGAAAAAATATCGAACTCACCTCAAGCGAAAAGAGTCTTTGAATATGGTGTAGAATTGAAAGTTACGTACAACCGCGCTCTCAGAATACGCTAGTTTGAATTTCGTATTTTTAGACTTTTCAGCTTCTTCGACTTTGTACCGAAAAAATATCGAACTCACCTCAAGCGAAAAGAGTCTTTGAATATGGCGTAGAATTGA
Source organism: Bicyclus anynana (assembly GCF_947172395.1). Taxonomy (NCBI): domain Eukaryota; kingdom Metazoa; phylum Arthropoda; class Insecta; order Lepidoptera; family Nymphalidae; genus Bicyclus; species Bicyclus anynana. Next base: position 4,971,577 of record NC_069105.1, read on the forward strand.
AAGTTACGTACAACCGCGCTCTCAGAATACGCTAGTTTGAATTTCAAAATTTTAGACTTTTCAGCTTCTTCGACTTTGTACCGAAAAAATATCGAACTCACCTCAAGCGAAAAGAGTCTTTGAATATGGTGTAGAATTGAAAGTTACGTACAACCGCGCTCTCAGAATATGCTAGTTTTAATTTCAAAATTTTAGACTTTTCAACTTCTTCGACTTTGTACCGAAAAAATATCGAACTCACCTCAAGCGAAAAGAGTCTTTGAATATGGCGTAGAATTGAAAGTTACGTACAACCGCGCTCTCAGAATACGCTAGTTTGAATTTCATAATTTTAGACTTTTCAACTTCTTCGACTTTGTACCGAAAAAATATCGAACTCACCTCAAGCGAAAAGAGTCTTTGAATATGGCGTAGAATTGAAAGTTACGTACAACCGCGCTCTCAGAATACGCTGGTTTGAATTTCATAATTTTAGACTTTTCAACTTCTTCGACTTTGTACCGAAAAAATATCGAACTCACCTCAAGCGAAAAGAGTCTTTGAATATGGCGTAGAATTGAAAGTTACGTACAACCGTGCTCTCAGAATACGCTAGTTTGAATTTCGTAATTTTAGACTTTTCAACTTCTTCGACTTTGTACCGAAAAAATATCGAACTCACCTCAAGCGAAAAGAGTCTTTGAATATAACGTAGAATTGAAAGTTACGTACAACCGCGCTCTCAGAATACGCTAGTTTGAATTTCAAAATTTTAGACTTTTCAGCTTCTTCGACTTTGTACCGAAAAAATATCGAACTCACCTCAAGCGAAAAGAGTCTTTGAATATGGTGTAGAATTGAAAGTTACGTACAACCGCGCTCTCAGAATACGCTAGTTTGAATTTCATAATTTTAGACTTTTCAACTTCTTCGACTTTGTACCGAAAAAATATCGAACTCACCTCAAGCGAAAAGAGTCTTTGAATATGGCGTAGAATTGAGAGTTACGTACAACCGCGCTCTCAGAATACGCTAGTTTGAATTTCAAAATTTTAGACTTTTCAACTTCTTCGACTTTGTACCGAAAAAATATCGAACTCACCTCAAGCGAAAAGAGTCTTTGAATATGGTGTAGAATTGAAAGTTACGTACAACCGCGCTCTCAGAATACGCTAGTTTGAATTTCATAATTTTAGACTTTTCAACTTCTTCGACTTTGTACCGAAAGAATTTCGAACTCACCTCAAGCGAAAAGAGTCTTTGAATATGGTGTAGAATCGAAAGTTACGTACAACCGCGCTCTCAGAATACGCTAGTTTTAATTTCATAATTTTAGACTTTTCAACTTCTTCGACTTTGTACCGAAAGAATTTCGAACTCACCTCAAGCGAAAAGAGTCTTTGAATACGATGTAGAATCGAAAGTTACGTATAACCGCGCTCTCAGAATACGCTAGTTTGAATTTCAAAATTTTAGACTTTTCAGCTTCTTCGACTTTGTACCGAAAAAATATCGAACTCACCTCAAGCGAAAAGAGTCTTTGATTGCACGTTGTAGAGTCAACATCTCCTGAGGATGCTCCGGTTTCGGGGTGAAACGTACGTAGAGAGTATTTTGTCGGACCTGGGTGACGTTGTCGCATGGGTTCGCCGAATTTTCGCGGATGATAGCAAAATAAATAAATCATTATATAATCATGATGAACTTCCGCAAAGTAACGCCTGCTTCTATCCAATATTCTTCGACTTTGTACCGAAAAAATATCGAACTCACCTCAAGCGAAAAGAGTCTTTGAATATGGCGTAGAATTGAGAGTTACGTACAACCGCGCTCTCAGAATACGCTAGTTTGAATTTCAAAATTTTAGACTTTTCAACTTCTTCGACTTTGTACTGAAAAAATATCGAACTCACCTCAAGCGAAAAGAGTCTTTGAATATGGTGTAGAATCGAAAGTTACGTACAACCGCGCTCTCAGAATACGCTAGTTTGAATTTCAAAATTTTAGACTTTTCAGCTTCTTCGACTTTGTACCGAAAAAATATCGAACTCACCTCAAGCGAAAAGAGTCTTTGAATATGGTGTAGAATCGAAAGTTACGTACAACCGCGCTCTCAGAATACGATAGTTTGAATTTCATAATTTTAGACTTTTCAACTTCTTCGACTTTGTACCGAAAAAATATCGAACTCACCTCAAGCGAAAAGAGTCTTTGAATATGGCGTAGAATTGAAAGTTACGTACAACCGCGCTCTCAGAATACGCTGGTTTGAATTTCATTATTTTAGACTTTTCAACTTCTTCGACTTTGTACCGAAAAAATATCGAACTCACCTCAAGCGAAAAGAGTCTTTGAATATGGTGTAGAATTGAAAGTTACGTACAACCGCGCTCTCAGAATACGCTAGTTTGAATTTCATAATTTTAGACTTTTCAACTTCTTCGACTTTGTACCGAAAAAATATCGAACTCACCTCAAGCGAAAAGAGTCTTTGAATATGGTGTAGAATTGAAAGTTACGTACAACCGCGCTCTCAGAATACGCTAGTTTGAATTTCATAATTTTAGACTTTTCAACTTCTTCGACTTTGTACCGAAAAAATATCGAACTCACCTCAAGCGAAAAGAGTCTTTGAATATGGCGTAGAATTGAAAGTTACGTACAACCGTGCTCTCAGAATACGCTAGTTTGAATTTCGTAATTTTAGACTTTTCAACTTCTTCGACTTTGTACCGAAAAAATATCGAACTCACCTCAAGCGAAAAGAGTCTTTGAATATGGTGTAGAATCGAAAGTTACGTACAACCGCGCTCTCAGAATACGCTAGTTTGAATTTCAAAATTTTAGACTTTTCAGCTTCTTCGACTTTGTACCGAAAAAATATCGAACTCACCTCAAGCGAAAAGAGTCTTTGAATATGGTGTAGAATTGAAAGTTACGTACAACCGTGCTCTCAGAATACGCTAGTTTGAATTTCGTAATTTTGGACTTTTCAACTTCTTCGACTTTGTACCGAAAAAATATCGAACTCACCTCAAGCGAAAAGAGTCTTTGAATATGGTGTAGAATTGAAAGTTACGTACAACCGCGCTCTCAGAATACGCTGGTTTGAATTTCATAATTTTAGACTTTTCAACTTCTTCGACTTTGTACCGAAAAAATATCGAACTCACCTCAAGCGAAAAGAGTCTTTGAATATGGCGTAGAATTGAAAGTTACGTACAACCGTGCTCTCAGAATACGCTAGTTTGAATTTCGTAATTTTAGACTTTTCAACTTCTTCGACTTTGTACCGAAAAAATATCGAACTCACCTCAAGCGAAAAGAAACTTTGAACATAACGTAGAATTGAAAGTTACGTACAACCGCGCTCTCAGAATACGCTAGTTTGAATTTCAAAATTTTAGACTTTTCAACTTCTTCGACTTTGTACCGAAAAAATATCGAACTCACCTCAAGCGAAAAGAGTCTTTGAATATGGTGTAGAATTGAAAGTTACGTACAACCGCGCTCTCAGAATACGCTAGTTTGAATTTCATAATTTTAGACTTTTCAACTTCTTCGACTTTGTACCGAAAAAATATCGAACTCACCTCAAGCGAAAAGAGTCTTTGAATATGGTGTATATTCTTTCGGTACAAAGTCGAAGAAGTTGAAAAGTCTAAAATTATGAAATTCAAACTAGCGTATTCTGAGAGCGCGGTTGTACGTAACTTTCAATTCTACACCATATTCAAAGACTCTTTTCGCTTGAGGTGAGTTCGATATTTTTTCGGTACAAAGTCGAAGAAGTTGAAAAGTCTAAAATTTTGAAATTCAAACCAGCGTATTCTGAGAGCGCGGTTGTACGTAACTTTCAATTCTACACCATATTCAAAGACTCTTTTCGCTTGAGGTGAGTTCGATATTTTTTCGGTACAAAGTCGAAGAAGTTGAAAAGTCTAAAATTACGAAATTCAAACTAGCGTATTCTGAGAGCGCGGTTGTACGTAACTTTCAATTCTACGTTATATTCAAAGACTCTTTTCGCTTGAGGTGAGTTCGATATTTTTTCGGTACAAAGTCGAAGAAGTTGAAAAGTCTAAAATTATGAAATTCAAACTAGCGTATTCTGAGAGCGCGGTTGTACGTAACTTTCAATTCTACACCATATTCAAAGACTCTTTTCGCTTGAGGTGAGTTCGATATTTTTTCGGTACAAAGTCGAAGAAGCTGAAAAGTCTAAAATTTTGAAATTCAAACTAGCGTATTCTGAGAGCGCGGTTGTACGTAACTTTCAATTCTACGCCATATTCAAAGACTCTTTTCGCTTGAGGTGAGTTCGATATTTTTTCGGTACAAAGTCGAAGAAGCTGAAAAGTCTAAAATTACGAAATTCAAACTAGCGTATTCTGAGAGCGCGGTTGTACGTAACTTTCAATTCTACGTTATATTCAAAGACTCTTTTCGCTTGAGGTGAGTTCGATATTTTTTCGGTACAAAGTCGAAGAAGTTGAAAAGTCTAAAATTACGAAATTCAAACTAGCGTATTCTGAGAGCACGGTTGTACGTAACTTTTAATTCTACGCCATATTCAAAGACTCTTTTCGCTTGAGGTGAGTTCGATATTTTTTCGGTACAAAGTCGAAGAAGTTGAAAAGTCTAAAATTATGAAATTCAAACTAGTGTATTCTGAGAGCGCGGTTGTACGTAACTTTCAATTCTACGCCATATTCAAAGACTCTTTTCGCTTGAGGTGAGTTCGATATTTTTTCGGTACAAAGTCGAAGAAGTTGAAAAGTCTAAAATTATGAAATTCAAACCAGCGTATTCTGAGAGCGCGGTTGTACGTAACTTTCAATTCTACGCCATATTCAAAGACTCTTTTCGCTTGAGGTGAGTTCGATATTTTTTCGGTACAAAGTCGAAGAAGTTGAAAAGTCTAAAATTTTGAAATTCAAACTAGCGTATTCTGAGAGCGCGGTTGTACGTAACTTTCAATTCTACGCCATATTCAAAGACTCTTTTCGCTTGAGGTGAGTTCGATATTTTTTCGGTACAAAGTCGAAGAAGCTGAAAAGTCTAAAATTACGAAATTCAAACTAGCGTATTTTGAGAGCGCGGTTGTACGTAACTTTCAATTCTACACCATATTCAAAGACTCTTTTCGCTTGAGGTGAGTTCGATATTTTTTCGGTACAAAGTCGAAGAAGCTGAAAAGTCTAAAATTTTGAAATTCAAACTAGCGTATTCTGAGAGCGCGGTTGTACGTAACTTTCGATTCTACATCATATTCAAAGACACTTTTCGCTTGAGGTGAGTTCGAAATTCTTTCGGTACAAAGTCGAAGAAGTTGAAAAGTCTAAAATTTTGAAATTCAAACCAGCGTATTCTGAGAGCGCGGTTGTACGTAACTTTCAATTCTACACCATATTCAAAGACTCTTTTCGCTTGAGGTGAGTTCGATATTTTTTCGGTACAAAGTCGAAGAAGTTGAAAAGTCTAAAATTTTGAAATTCAAACTAGCGTATTCTGAGAGCGCGGTTGTACGTAACTCTCAATTCTACGCCATATTCAAAGACTCTTTTCGCTTGAGGTGAGTTCGATATTTTTTCGGTACAAAGTCGAAGAAGTTGAAAAGTCTAAAATTATGAAATTCAAACTAGCGTATTCTGAGAGCGCGGTTGTACGTAACTTTCAACTCTACACCATATTCAAAGACTCTTTTCGCTTGAGGTGAGTTCGATATTTTTTCGGTACAAAGTCGAAGAAGTTGAAAAGTCTAAAATTTTGAAATTCAAACTAGCGTATTCTGAGAGCGCGGTTGTACGTAACTTTCGATTCTACATCATATTCAAAGACTCTTTTCGCTTGAGGTGAGTTCGAAATTCTTTCGGTACAAAGTCGAAGAAGTTGAAAAGTCTAAAATTATGAAATTCAAACTAGCGTATTCTGAGAGCGCGGTTGTACGTAACTTTCAATTCTACACCATATTCAAAGACTCTTTTCGCTTGAGGTGAGTTCGATATTTTTTCGGTACAAAGTCGAAGAAGTTGAAAAGTCTAAAATTACGAAATTCAAACTAGCGTATTCTGAGAGCACGGTTGTACGTAACTTTCAATTCTACGCCATATTCAAAGACTCTTTTCGCTTGAGGTGAGTTCGATATTTTTTCGGCACAAAGTCGAAGAAGATGAAAAGTCTAAAATTACGAAATTCAAACTAGCGTATTCTGAGAGCACGGTTGTACGTAACTTTCAATTCTACACCATATTCAAAGACTCTTTTCGCTTGAGGTGAGTTCGATATTTTTTCGGTACAAAGTCGAAGAAGCTGAAAAGTCTAAAATTTTGAAATTCAAACTAGCGTATTCTGAGAGCGCGGTTGTACGTAACTCTCAATTCTACGCCATATTCAAAGACTCTTTTCGCTTGAGGTGAGTTCGATATTTTTTCGGTACAAAGTCGAAGAAGTTGAAAAGTCTAAAATTATGAAATTCAAACTAGCGTATTCTGAGAGCGCGGTTGTACGTAACTTTCGATTCTACACCATATTCAAAGACTCTTTTCGCTTGAGGTGAGTTCGATATTTTTTCGGTACAAAGTCGAAGAAGCTGAAAAGTCTAAAATTTTGAAATTCAAACTAGGGTATTCTGAGAGCGCGGTTGTACGTAACTTTCGATTCTACATCATATTCAAAGACTCTTTTCGCTTGAGGTGAGTTCGAAATTCTTTCGGTACAAAGTCGAAGAAGTTGAAAAGTCTAAAATTATGAAATTCAAACTAGCGTATTCTGAGAGCGCGGTTGTACGTAACTTTCAACTTCTTCGACTTTGTACCGAAAAAATATCGAACTCACCTCAAGCGAAAAGAGTCTTTGAATATGGTGTAGAATTGAAAGTTACGTACAACCGCGCTCTCAGAATACGCTAGTTTGAATTTCATAATTTTAGACTTTTCAACTTCTTCGACTTTGTACCGAAAGAATTTCGAACTCACCTCAAGCGAAAAGAGTCTTTGAATATGATGTAAAATCGAAAGTTACGTACAACCGCGCTCTCAGAATACGCTAGTTTGAATTTCAAAATTTTAGACTTTTCAGCTTCTTCGACTTTGTACCGAAAAAATATCGAACTCACCTCAAGCGAAAAGAGTCTTTGAATATGGTGTAGAATTGAAAGTTACGTACAACCGCGCTCTCAGAATACGCTAGTTTGAATTTCATAATTTTAGACTTTTCAACTTCTTCGACTTTGTACCGAAAAAATATCGAACTCACCTCAAGCGAAAAGAGTCTTTGAATATGGCGTAGAATTGAGAGTTACGTACAACCGCGCTCTCAGAATACGCTAGTTTGAATTTCAAAATTTTAGACTTTTCAGCTTCTTCGACTTTGTACCGAAAAAATATCGAACTCACCTCAAGCGAAAAGAGTCTTTGAATATGGTGTAGAATTGAAAGTTACGTACAACCGTGCTCTCAGAATACGCTAGTTTGAATTTCGTAATTTTAGACTTTTCATCTTCTTCGACTTTGTGCCGAAAAAATATCGAACTCACCTCAAGCGAAAAGAGTCTTTGAATATGGCGTAGAATTGAAAGTTACGTACAACCGTGCTCTCAGAATACGCTAGTTTGAATTTCGTAAATTTAGACTTTTCAACTTCTTCGACTTTGTACCGAAAAAATATCGAACTCACCTCAAGCGAAAAGAGTCTTTGAATATGATGTAAAATCGAAAGTTACGTACAACCGCGCTCTCAGAATACGCTGGTTTGAATTTCATAATTTTAGACTTTTCAACTTCTTCGACTTTGTACCGAAAAAATATCGAACTCACCTCAAGCGAAAAGAGTCTTTGAATATGGTGTAGAATTGAAAGTTACGTACAACCGCGCTCTCAGAATACGCTAGTTTGAATTTCATAATTTTAGACTTTTCAACTTCTTCGACTTTGTACCGAAAGAATTTCGAACTCACCTCAAGCGAAAAGAGTCTTTGAATATGGTGTAGAATTGAAAGTTACGTACAACCGCGCTCTCAGAATACGCTAGTTTGAATTTCATAATTTTAGACTTTTCAACTTCTTCGACTTTGTACCGAAAGAATTTCGAACTCACCTCAAGCGAAAAGAGTCTTTGAATATGATGTAGAATCGAAAGTTACGTACAACCGCGCTCTCAAAATACGCTAGTTTGAATTTCAAAATTTTAGACTTTTCAGCTTCTTCGACTTTGTACCGAAAAAATATCGAACTCACCTCAAGCGAAAAGAGTCTTTGAATATGGTGTAGAATTGAAAGTTACGTACAACCGCGCTCTCAGAATACGCTAGTTTGAATTTCATAATTTTAGACTTTTCAACTTCTTCGACTTTGTACCGAAAGAATTTCGAACTCACCTCAAGCGAAAAGAGTCTTTGAATATGGTGTAGAATTGAAAGTTACGTACAACCGCGCTCTCAGAATACGCTAGTTTGAATTTCATAATTTTAGACTTTTCAACTTCTTCGACTTTGTACCGAAAGAATTTCGAACTCACCTCAAGCGAAAAGAGTCTTTGAATATGATGTAGAATCGAAAGTTACGTACAACCGCGCTCTCAAAATACGCTAGTTTGAATTTCAAAATTTTAGACTTTTCAACTTCTTCGACTTTGTACCGAAAAAATATCGAACTCACCTCAAGCGAAAAGAGTCTTTGAATATGGCGTAGAATTGAGAGTTACGTACAACCGCGCTCTCAGAATACGCTAGATTGAATTTCATAATTTTAGACTTTTCAGCTTCTTCGACTTTGTACCGAAAAAATATCGAACTCACCTCAAGCGAAAAGAGTCTTTGAATATGGCGTAGAATTGAAAGTTACGTACAACCGCGCTCTCAGAATACGCTAGTTTGAATTTCATAATTTTAGACTTTTCAGCTTCTTCGACTTTGTACCGAAAAAATATCGAACTCACCTCAAGCGAAAAGAGTCTTTGAATATGGTGTAGAATTGAAAGTTACGTACAACCGCGCTCTCAGAATACGCTAGTTTGAATTTCATAATTTTAGACTTTTCAACTTCTTCGACTTTGTACCGAAAGAATTTCGAACTCACCTCAAGCGAAAAGAGTCTTTGAATATGGTGTAGAATTGAAAGTTACGTACAACCGCGCTCTCAGAATACGCTAGTTTGAATTTCGTAATTTTAGACTTTTCAGCTTCTTCGACTTTGTACCGAAAAAATATCGAACTCACCTCAAGCGAAAAGAGTCTTTGAATATGGCGTAGAATTGAAAGTTACGTACAACCGCGCTCTCAGAATACGCTAGTTTGAATTTCAAAATTTTAGACTTTTCAGCTTCTTCGACTTTGTACCGAAAAAATATCGAACTCACCTCAAGCGAAAAGAGTCTTTGAATATGGTGTAGAATTGAAAGTTACGTACAACCGCGCTCTCAGAATACGCTAGTTTGAATTTCATAATTTTAGACTTTTCAACTTCTTCGACTTTGTACCGAAAAAATATCGAACTCACCTCAAGCGAAAAAAGTCTTTGAATATGGTGTAGAATTGAAAGTTACGTACAACCACGCTCTCAGAATACGCTGGTTTGAATTTCATAATTTTAGACTTTTCAACTTCTTCGACTTTGTACCGAAAAAATATCGAACTCACCTCAAGCGAAAAGAGTCTTTGAATATGGTGTAGAATTGAAAGTTACGTACAACCGCGCTCTCAGAATACGCTAGTTTGAATTTCATAATTTTAGACTTTTCAACTTCTTCTACTTTGTACCGAAAAAATATCGAACTCACCTCAAGCGAAAAGAGTCTTTGAATATGGCGTAGAATTGAAAGTTACGTACAACCGCGCTCTCAGAATACGCTGGTTTGAATTTCATAATTTTAGACTTTTCAACTTCTTCGACTTTGTACCGAAAAAATATCGAACTCACCTCAAGCGAAAAGAGTCTTTGAATATGGCGTAGAATTGAAAGTTACGTACAACCGCGCTCTCAGAATACGCTGGTTTGAATTTCATAATTTTAGACTTTTCAACTTCTTCGACTTTGTACCGAAGAAATATCGAACTCACCTCAAGCGAAAAGAGTCTTTGAATATGGCGTAGAATTGAAAGTTACGTACAACCGCGCTCTCAGAATACGCTAGTTTGAATTTCATAATTTTAGACTTTTCAACTTCTTCGACTTTGTACCGAAAAAATATCGAACTCACCTCAAGCGAAAAGAGTCTTTGAATATGGCGTAGAATTGAAAGTTACGTACAACCGCGCTCTCAGAATACGCTGGTTTGAATTTCATAATTTTAGACTTTTCAACTTCTTCGACTTTGTACCGAAAAAATATCGAACTCACCTCAAGCGAAAAGAGTCTTTGAATATGGTGTAGAATTGAAAGTTACGTACAACCGCGCTCTCAGAATACGCTAGTTTGAATTTCATAATTTTAGACTTTTCAACTTCTTCGACTTTGTACCGAAAAAATATCGAACTCACCTCAAGCGAAAAGAGTCTTTGAATATGGTGTAGAATTGAAAGTTACGTACAACCGCGCTCTCAGAATACGCTAGTTTGAATTTCATAATTTTAGACTTTTCAGCTTCTTCGACTTTGTACCGAAAAAATATCGAACTCACCTCAAGCGAAAAGAGTCTTTGAATATGGTGTAGAATTGAAAGTTACGTACAACCGCGCTCTCAGAATACGCTAGTTTGAATTTCATAATTTTAGACTTTTCAACTTCTTCGACTTTGTACCGAAAAAATATCGAACTCACCTCAAGCGAAAAGAGTCTTTGAATATGGTGTAGAATTGAAAGTTACGTACAACCGCGCTCTCAGAATACGCTAGTTTGAATTTCATAATTTTAGACTTTTCAACTTCTTCGACTTTGTACCGAAAAAATATCGAACTCACCTCAAGCGAAAAGAGTCTTTGAATATGTCGTAGAATTGAGAGTTACGTACAACCGCGCTCTCAGAATACGCTAGTTTGAATTTCAAAATTTTAGACTTTTCAACTTCTTCGACTTTGTACCGAAAAAATATCGAACTCACCTCAAGCGAAAAGAGTCTTTGAATATGGTGTAGAATTGAAAGTTACGTACAACCGCGCTCTCAGAATACGCTAGTTTGAATTTCATAATTTTAGACTTTTCAACTTCTTCGACTTTGTACCGAAAAAATATCGAACTCACCTCAAGCGAAAAGAGTCTTTGAATATGGCGTAGAATTGAAAGTTACGTACAACCGTGCTCTCAGAATACGCTAGTTTGAATTTCATAATTTTAGACTTTTCAACTTCTTCGACTTTGTACCGAAAAAATATCGGACTCACCTCAAGCGAAAAGAGTCTTTGAATATGGCGTAGAATTGAGAGTTACGTACAACCGCGCTCTCAGAATACGCTAGTTTGAATTTCAAAATTTTAGACTTTTCAACTTCTTCGACTTTGTACTGAAAAAATATCGAACTCACCTCAAGCGAAAAGAGTCTTTGAATATGGTGTAGAATCGAAAGTTACGTACAACCGCGCTCTCAGAATACGCTAGTTTGAATTTCAAAATTTTAGACTTTTCAGCTTCTTCGACTTTGTACCGAAAAAATATCGAACTCACCTCAAGCGAAAAGAGTCTTTGAATATGGTGTAGAATTGAAAGTTACGTACAACCGCGCTCTCAGAATACGCTGGTTTGAATTTCATAATTTTAGACTTTTCAACTTCTTCGACTTTGTACCGAAAAAATATCGAACTCACCTCAAGCGAAAAGAGTCTTTGAATATGGTGTAGAATCGAAAGTTACGTACAACCGCGCTCTCAGAATACGCTAGTTTGAATTTCAAAATTTTAGACTTTTCAGCTTCTTCGACTTTGTACCGAAAAAATATCGAACTCACCTCAAGCGAAAAGAGTCTTTGAATATGGTGTAGAATTGAAAGTTACGTACAACCGCGCTCTCAGAATACGCTGGTTTGAATTTCATAATTTTAGACTTTTCATCTTCTTCGACTTTGTGCCGAAAAAATATCGAACTCACCTCAAGCGAAAAGAGTCTTTGAATATGGCGTAGAATTGAAAGTTACGTACAACCGTGCTCTCAGAATACGCTAGTTTGAATTTCGTAAATTTAGACTTTTCAACTTCTTCGACTTTGTACCGAAAAAATATCGAACTCACCTCAAGCGAAAAGAGTCTTTGAATATGATGTAAAATCGAAAGTTACGTACAACCGCGCTCTCAGAATACGCTGGTTTGAATTTCATAATTTTAGACTTTTCAACTTCTTCGACTTTGTACCGAAAAAATATCGAACTCACCTCAAGCGAAAAGAGTCTTTGAATATGGTGTAGAATTGAAAGTTACGTACAACCGCGCTCTCAGAATACGCTAGTTTGAATTTCATAATTTTAGACTTTTCAACTTCTTCGACTTTGTACCGAAACAATTTCGAACTCACCTCAAGCGAAAAGAGTCTTTGAATATGGTGTAGAATTGAAAGTTACGTACAACCGCGCTCTCAGAATACGCTAGTTTGAATTTCATAATTTTAGACTTTTCAACTTCTTCGACTTTGTACCGAAAAAATATCGAACTCACCTCAAGCGAAAAGAGTCTTTGAATATGGTGTAGAATTGAAAGTTACGTACAACCGCGCTCTCAGAATACGCTAGTTTGAATTTCGTAATTTTAGACTTTTCAGCTTCTTCGACTTTGTACCGAAAAAATATCGAACTCACCTCAAGCGAAAAGAGTCTTTGAATATGGTGTAGAATTGAAAGTTACGTACAACCGCGCTCTCAGAATACGCTAGTTTGAATTTCATAATTTTAGACTTTTCAACTTCTTCGACTTTGTACCGAAAGAATTTCGAACTCACCTCAAGCGAAAAGAGTCTTTGAATATGATGTAGAATCGAAAGTTACGTACAACCGCGCTCTCAAAATACGCTAGTTTGAATTTCAAAATTTTAGACTTTTCAGCTTCTTCGACTTTGTACCGAAAAAATATCGAACTCACCTCAAGCGAAAAGAGTCTTTGAATATGGTGTAGAATTGAAAGTTACGTACAACCGCGCTCTCAGAATACGCTAGTTTGAATTTCATAATTTTAGACTTTTCAACTTCTTCGACTTTGTACCGAAAGAATTTCGAACTCACCTCAAGCGAAAAGAGTCTTTGAATATGGTGTAGAATTGAAAGTTACGTACAACCGCGCTCTCAGAATACGCTAGTTTGAATTTCATAATTTTAGACTTTTCAACTTCTTCGACTTTGTACCGAAAGAATTTCGAACTCACCTCAAGCGAAAAGAGTCTTTGAATATGATGTAGAATCGAAAGTTACGTACAACCGCGCTCTCACAATACGCTAGTTTGAATTTCATAATTTTAGACTTTTCAACTTCTTCGACTTTGTACCGAAAAAATATCGAACTCACCTCAAGCGAAAAGAGTCTTTGAATATGGTGTAGAATTGAAAGTTACGTACAACCGCGCTCTCAGAATACGCTAGTTTGAATTTCGTAATTTTAGACTTTTCAGCTTCTTCGACTTTGTACCGAAAAAATATCGAACTCACCTCAAGCGAAAAGAGTCTTTGAATATGGTGTAGAATTGAAAGTTACGTACAACCGCGCTCTCAGAATACGCTAGTTTGAATTTCATAATTTTAGACTTTTCAACTTCTTCGACTTTGTACCGAAAGAATTTCGAACTCACCTCAAGCGAAAAGAGTCTTTGAATATGATGTAGAATCGAGAGTTACGTACAACCGCGCTCTCAAAATACGCTAGTTTGAATTTCAAAATTTTAGACTTTTCAGCTTCTTCGACTTTGTACCGAAAAAATATCGAACTCACCTCAAGCGAAAAGAGTCTTTGAATATGGTGTAGAATTGAAAGTTACGTACAACCGCGCTCTCAGAATACGCTAGTTTGAATTTCATAATTTTAGACTTTTCAACTTCTTCGACTTTGTACCGAAAGAATTTCGAACTCACCTCAAGCGAAAAGAGTCTTTGAATATGGTGTAGAATTGAAAGTTACGTACAACCGCGCTCTCAGAATACGCTAGTTTGAATTTCATAATTTTAGACTTTTCAACTTCTTCGACTTTGTACCGAAAGAATTTCGAACTCACCTCAAGCGAAAAGAGTCTTTGAATATGATGTAGAATCGAAAGTTACGTACAACCGCGCTCTCACAATACGCTAGTTTGAATTTTATTATTTTAGACTTTTCAACTTCTTCGACTTTGTACCGAAAAAATATCGAACTCACCTCAAGCGAAAAGAGTCTTTGAATATGGCGTAGAATTGAGAGTTACGTACAACCGCGCTCTCAGAATACGCTAGATTGAATTTCATAATTTTAGACTTTTCAGCTTCTTCGACTTTGTACCGAAAAAATATCGAACTCACCTCAAGCGAAAAGAGTCTTTGAATATGGCGTAGAATTGAAAGTTACGTACAACCGCGCTCTCAGAATACGCTAGTTTGAATTTCAAAATTTTAGACTTTTCAGCTTCTTCGACTTTGTACCGAAAAAATATCGAACTCACCTCAAGCGAAAAGAGTCTTTGAATATGGTGTAGAATTGAAAGTTACGTACAACCGCGCTCTCAGAATACGCTAGTTTGAATTTCATAATTTTAGACTTTTCAACTTCTTCGACTTTGTACCTAAAGAATTTCGAACTCACCTCAAGCGAAAAGAGTCTTTGAATATGGTGTAGAATTGAAAGTTACGTACAACCGCGCTCTCAGAATACGCTAGTTTGAATTTCGTAATTTTAGACTTTTCAGCTTCTTCGACTTTGTACTGAAAAAATATCGAACTCACCTCAAGCGAAAAGAGTCTTTGAATATGGCGTAGAATTGAAAGTTACGTACAACCGCGCTCTCAGAATACGCTAGTTTGAATTTCAAAATTTTAGACTTTTCAGCTTCTTCGACTTTGTACCGAAAAAATATCGAACTCACCTCAAGCGAAAAGAGTCTTTGAATATGGTGTAGAATTGAAAGTTACGTACAACCGCGCTCTCAGAATACGCTAGTTTGAATTTCATAATTTTAGACTTTTCAACTTCTTCGACTTTGTACCGAAAAAATATCGAACTCACCTCAAGCGAAAAAAGTCTTTGAATATGGTGTAGAATTGAAAGTTACGTACAACCGCGCTCTCAGAATACGCTGGTTTGAATTTCATAATTTTAGACTTTTCAACTTCTTCGACTTTGTACCGAAAAAATATCGAACTCACCTCAAGCGAAAAGAGTCTTTGAATATGGTGTAGAATTGAAAGTTACGTACAACCGCGCTCTCAGAATACGCTAGTTTGAATTTCATAATTTTAGACTTTTCAACTTCTTCTACTTTGTACCGAAAAAATATCGAACTCACCTCAAGCGAAAAGAGTCTTTGAATATGGCGTAGAATTGAAAGTTACGTACAACCGCGCTCTCAGAATACGCTGGTTTGAATTTCATAATTTTAGACTTTTCAACTTCTTCGACTTTGTACCGAAAAAATATCGAACTCACCTCAAGCGAAAAGAGTCTTTGAATATGGCGTAGAATTGAAAGTTACGTACAACCGCGCTCTCAGAATACGCTGGTTTGAATTTCATAATTTTAGACTTTTCAACTTCTTCGACTTTGTACCGAAGAAATATCGAACTCACCTCAAGCGAAAAGAGTCTTTGAATATGGCGTAGAATTGAAAGTTACGTACAACCGCGCTCTCAGAATACGCTAGTTTGAATTTCATAATTTTAGACTTTTCAACTTCTTCGACTTTGTACCGAAAAAATATCGAACTCACCTCAAGCGAAAAGAGTCTTTGAATATGGCGTAGAATTGAAAGTTACGTACAACCGCGCTCTCAGAATACGCTGGTTTGAATTTCATAATTTTAGACTTTTCAACTTCTTCGACTTTGTACCGAAAAAATATCGAACTCACCTCAAGCGAAAAGAGTCTTTGAATATGGTGTAGAATTGAAAGTTACGTACAACCGCGCTCTCAGAATACGCTAGTTTGAATTTCATAATTTTAGACTTTTCAACTTCTTCGACTTTGTACCGAAAAAATATCGAACTCACCTCAAGCGAAAAGAGTCTTTGAATATGGTGTAGAATTGAAAGTTACGTACAACCGCGCTCTCAGAATACGCTAGTTTGAATTTCATAATTTTAGACTTTTCAACTTCTTCGACTTTGTACCGAAAGAATTTCGAACTCACCTCAAGCGAAAAGAGTCTTTGAATATGATGTAGAATCGAAAGTTACGTACAACCGCGCTCTCAGAATACGCTAGTTTGAATTTCAAAATTTTAGACTTTTCAGCTTCTTCGACTTTGTACCGAAAAAATATCGAACTCACCTCAAGCGAAAAGAGTCTTTGAATATGGCGTAGAATTGAGAGTTACGTACAACCGTGCTCTCAGAATACGCTAGTTTGAATTTTATTATTTTAGACTTTTCAACTTCTTCAACTTTGTACCGAAAAAATATCGAACTCACCTCAAGCGAAAAGAGTCTTTGAATATAACGTAGAATTGAAAGTTACGTACAACCGCGCTCTCAGAATACGCTAGTTTGAATTTCATAATTTTAGACTTTTCAACTTCTTCGACTTTGTACCGAAACAATTTCGAACTCACCTCAAGCGAAAAGAGTCTTTGAATATGATGTAGAATCGAAAGTTACGTACAACCGCGCTCTCAGAATACGCTAGTTTGAATTTCAAAATTTTAGACTTTTCAGCTTCTTCGACTTTGTACCGAAAAAATATCGAACTCACCTCAAGCGAAAAGAGTCTTTGAATATGGCGTAGAATTGAAAGTTACGTACAACCGCGCTCTCAGAATACGCTGGTTTGAATTTCGTAATTTTAGACTTTTCAACTTCTTCGACTTTGTACCGAAAAAATATCGAACTCACCTCAAGCGAAAAGAGTCTTTGAATATGGTGTAGAATTGAAAGTTACGTACAACCGCGCTCTCAGAATACGCTAGTTTGAATTTCATAATTTTAGACTTTTCAACTTCTTCGACTTTGTACCGAAACAATTTCGAACTCACCTCAAGCGAAAAGAGTCTTTGAATATGATGTAGAATTGAAAGTTACGTACAACCGCGCTCTCAGAATACGCTAGTTTGAATTTCGTAATTTTAGACTTTTCAGCTTCTTCGACTTTGTAACGAAAGAATTTCGAACTCACCTCAAGCGAAAAGAGTCTTTGAATATGGCGTAGAATTGAAAGTTACGTACAACCGCGCTCTCAGAATACGCTGGTTTGAATTTCATAAGTTGGGTTGGGTTGGGTTGGGTTGGGTTGGGTTGGGTTGGGTTGGGTTGGGTTGGGTTGGGTTGGGTTGGGTTGGGTTGGGTTGGGTTGGGTTGGGTTGGGTTGGGTTGGGTTGGGTTGGGTTGGGTTGGGTTGGGTTGGGTTGGGTTGGGTTGGGTTGGGTTGGGTTGGGTTGGGTTGGGTTGGGTTGGGTTGGGTTGGGTTGGGTTGGGTTGGGTTGGGTTGGGTTGGGTTGGGTTGGGTTGGGTTGGGTTGGGTTGGGTTGGGTTGGGTTGGGTTGGGTTGGGTTGGGTTGGGTTGGGTTGGGTTGGGTTGGGTTGGGTTGGGTTGGGTTGGGTTGGGTTGGGTTGGGTTGGGTTGGGTTGGGTTGGGTTGGGTTGGGTTGGGTTGGGTTGGGTTGGGTTGGGTTGGGTTGGGTTGGGTTGGGTTGGGTTGGGTTGGGTTGGGTTGGGTTGGGTTGGGTTGGGTTGGGTTGGGTTGGGTTGGGTTGGGTTGGGTTGGGTTGGGTTGGGTTGGGTTGGGTTGGGTTGGGTTGGGTTGGGTTGGGTTGGGTTGGGTTGGGTTGGGTTGGGTTGGGTTGGGTTGGGTTGGGTTGGGTTGGGTTGGGTTGGGTTGGGTTGGGTTGGGTTGGGTTGGGTTGGGTTGGGTTGGGTTGGGTTGGGTTGGGTTGGGTTGGGTTGGGTTGGGTTGGGTTGGGTTGGGTTGGGTTGGGTTGGGTTGGGTTGGGTTGGGTTGGGTTGGGTTGGGTTGGGTTGGGTTGGGTTGGGTTGGGTTGGGTTGGGTTGGGTTGGGTTGGGTTGGGTTGGGTTGGGTTGGGTTGGGTTGGGTTGGGTTGGGTTGGGTTGGGTTGGGTTGGGTTGGGTTGGGTTGGGTTGGGTTGGGTTGGGTTGGGTTGGGTTGGGTTGGGTTGGGTTGGGTTGGGTTGGGTTGGGTTGGGTTGGGTTGGGTTGGGTTGGGTTGGGTTGGGTTGGGTTGGGTTGGGTTGGGTTGGGTTGGGTTGGGTTGGGTTGGGTTGGGTTGGGTTGGGTTGGGTTGGGTTGGGTTGGGTTGGGTTGGGTTGGGTTGGGTTGGGTTGGGTTGGGTTGGGTTGGGTTGGGTTGGGTTGGGTTGGGTTGGGTTGGGTTGGGTTGGGTTGGGTTGGGTTGGGTTGGGTTGGGTTGGGTTGGGTTGGGTTGGGTTGGGTTGGGTTGGGTTGGGTTGGGTTGGGTTGGGTTGGGTTGGGTTGGGTTGGGTTGGGTTGGGTTGGGTTGGGTTGGGTTGGGTTGGGTTGGGTTGGGTTGGGTTGGGTTGGGTTGGGTTGGGTTGGGTTGGGTTGGGTTGGGTTGGGTTGGGTTGGGTTGGGTTGGGTTGGGTTGGGTTGGGTTGGGTTGGGTTGGGTTGGGTTGGGTTGGGTTGGGTTGGGTTGGGTTGGGTTGGGTTGGGTTGGGTTGGGTTGGGTTGGGTTGGGTTGGGTTGGGTTGGGTTGGGTTGGGTTGGGTTGGGTTGGGTTGGGTTGGGTTGGGTTGGGTTGGGTTGGGTTGGGTTGGGTTGGGTTGGGTTGGGTTGGGTTGGGTTGGGTTGGGTTGGGTTGGGTTGGGTTGGGTTGGGTTGGGTTGGGTTGGGTTGGGTTGGGTTGGGTTGGGTTGGGTTGGGTTGGGTTGGGTTGGGTTGGGTTGGGTTGGGTTGGGTTGGGTTGGGTTGGGTTGGGTTGGGTTGGGTTGGGTTGGGTTGGGTTGGGTTGGGTTGGGTTGGGTTGGGTTGGGTTGGGTTGGGTTGGGTTGGGTTAGGTTAGGTTTTTTTTTTTTTTTTTTTTTTTTTTTTTTTTTTTTTTTTTTTTTTTTTTTTTATTAAAATATGTTGGTTAACAGTTGCGTGATAATATTTATTTACAAAAGGCATTTTAGAGTCGAGAGCTGAATTGACTTTTGATTCGGACAGTGCTATTTGATACATTGTTCGATCAAAAGTGTTTCTTTTAATACAAGTGCGTATTACGAATATATAATATAAATAAATAAATAATTTTTATAAATACATAGCCATATAAATACTCTAAATATTAAGTTTAAGTAGAAATTTTGTATTTTTATATATAATTTAAACATTAGGTACCATTAAATGATTTGAGATTTGCAACAACGTGTTGTACAAACTGGTCAAACGATTCAATAGCTGAAACTTTTCGAGTCAAGTCAAGAATGTTAAAAGGCGAAACTTTGACATTTTCGCACAAAAATATATGATCCAATCGTTTTGCAAAGAATCTAGGGCAGTCTTCTAGTAGATGTTGGAATGTTTGTACGGTAAGTCCGTCACAAGGACAGAGGTTATCTTCTGTGATTTTAAAACGGTATAAGTAATCTTTGCAATAACTATGACCAGTAAGAAACTGTGTAAGATGAAAAGATGTCTTTATCATTTTACGGAGCTTGGTGATGTCAGTCAGTTTCGGTAATAGTGCGATTGTATGTCTGCCTTGTGAAGAGGTCTCATAACGTGATTGCCAGATCCTGTGATGTTCTGTGCGTAGTTTTTGTTTTACATAACTAATGGGGAAGAGACTATATGAAGGAGCCGAGTGCAGAGTAGCCGCATGTTTCGCAGCAGAATCGGCCGCCTCATTTCCCTCGATACCAACGTGGCCCTTGACCCAGGTGATGTGTGTAGGGTTTGAGCGTGCCTGTATGAGCTTGTGTGTTTTGGAAACTAACGGATTAGTGTTACTGCGATCTTGTAATGCTTTTAAAGCGGCTTGTGAATCGGTGAATATGGAAAGATGTGAGTTTGGATATTCAGAGTGAGCCCACGAACAGGATTTATAAATTGCAAATAGTTCTGCTTGAAAGACCGAACAAGAGGAGTGAAGTTTGAATTTCTTGGTGGCAACCTGTCGGTCAAGTCTGTAGACGACAAAAGCAGCTCCAACCGACGAGTCCTCCAACTAGATATTAATAGATTCAGGTGTGTGTTCTGATAAAGAGTGTTGCGAAGTAAGTACAGAAGGGTCCAGATGAGCGAGAGAGACTCTTCTAGAAGGATGTAAAAGCTGATGTGATGGTGTTGGTCGTTCAAGCATTATATCATCAGGTAATAGTTGTGTAATCCCTGTGAGTCTGATTTGTTCTAGAGAATGTACCTCTCTGACCTTTAGATCGAGAGGGGTGAGTCCTGCTAATGCAATAGCTGCTGTAGTGGAAATCGTCTTGAATGCTCGAGTTATTTTGATGGCAAAGCCACGCTGCATGCCCAGCAGCCTACGTTGAATTCCCTCCTTCAGAGCTGCCTGTCCCCATACGCCAGCAGCATATGTGACAATAGGCTCTATTACGTGTAAGTAGATGGTCTTCACGTTTTCTGGATGTGCACCCCAAGTGGGTCTAGAGTAGAGACATAGTCTGCTGAATATGCGCGTGGCCTTTTTGATGATATATTCAACGTGGCTGTTAAACAGTAGTTTCTCATCAACCATGACCCCCAAGAGCTTGATTTCGTTAACAAAAGGTAGACGTAAGCTTTCTATTTTGATGACAGCCTCCTTGGCTTTAGGTGTGAATGCTATAAGTTGAGTCTTGGAGGGGCTAAATGTTAACTTAACACTCTCTCCCCATTCAACAATTTTTTGTAGCGCATTATTTGTCATCTCCTGAAGGTCATAGACGCTACTGTTGTGGGTAACGAGCAAAACATCGTCTGCAAATGCTTGGATGTGACAACCGTCTGGCAGAGACATCTCAAGAAGTTCATCCAAGACAATATTCCACATAGTGGGACCACAGGCAGAGCCCTGTATGCAGCCCTTAGACAGTGCCTTGGTGACACGCTCATTCGCATAGTCTAGAACGACTTCTCGATCCTGAACATAGCTCTTTATTAAGCCGAATATGTTTTTCGCACAACCGATACGCCTAAGTCCAGCAAACAGAGCGGGCCACCAAGCGTTATCAAATGCCGCTTTGATGTCAAGCGAAACGGCTATCACATATTCGTGCCTCAGCTTAGCTGATCGGATGACATCAAGAGCTGTAGTTATTGCTGCTGTGGTGTTAGTCTGATCCTTGAAACCGAACTGTCGGTTATTTAGTTTACCGTCCCTGGCAGAAACAAATGTCACCCTCTTAATAAAAAGCTTCTCCAGCATTTTTCCAAAAACTGGTATAAGTCCAATCGGTCTGTGAGAAGCGAGAGCGGTGTAATCCGTTTTGCCAGGCTTGGGAATGATTTTGACATAAGCCTGTTTCCACTGCCGAGGAAAGTGCTGCAACTGTAAGCATCTGTTGGCGATATCTGTTATGACTTTGGGGTATGCAAGAGAGAACTGTGTGCATATATCTGAAGTCAGGCCATCCATACCAGGCGCCTTCTTCGGATTCATTGTTTTTAGCAATTCCAACACCTCCTGGACAGCGAAAGGAGGCTCGTCAGAAGAGTCAGGTTTATCATGCTCGTGACTTCTCAAGTACGAGTGCTGAGTAGAGCTGTCGGGAGTGTCGTCGGGATAGAAGTTGTCCAGTAATATTTTGGCGGTCTGTCAAGCATCAGTGGTGTGGTCGTTTCCTACCTTAAAAGTAGTTGGAGGGCGTCGTGGATTCGTGTCTTTCAAAAGTCTATTAGTAAGTGTCCACACATTTTCTCTTGTCTGAAGATTACAAAATTCACGAAAGTCTGATGTTGAAGCTTCCCTCAGTTCTTGCGCATAGAGTTTACGTAAATTTAAAAGATCTTCGGCGATTTGACCTACTTCATCGGAGTTTCTACGTTTTGCAGCATGAAGTTTGTGGTGAAGTTCAATGACTTCGGTTTTGCGCAATTCTAACTGGTCAGTCCACCAAGGAGGTTTTGAACGGCCGCCTGATCTCTTAACCGGCATGGAAACCAGACAAGCAGCATGGATAGTCTCTGTTATTCTGCCAATAAAGAGCTCTAACTCTTCTGCGGTAAGGTTTGATATCTCAGTATCAAGAATATCAGATGTTGTCATGATAGTATGAAGTTCAGCCTTGAAGCTAGCCCAGTTAGCCTTGCGGCTTTTGTACCTGTAAGTTGAAGTATTATCTGCTACACCACAATGCTTATCGCCAGATATATCTAAAGAAAAATCTATCGCGTTGTGTGGTGAAGTTTGGCAGGCCTCAAGATTGACCTTCCAGTCAGAGACCAAATCAAAAGCTGATGCCGAGGCCATTGTCAGGTCAATGATTGTAGAGCAGTACTGACCATGCGTTACAGTTTCGAAAGTTGGGACGTGACCCGTGTTGCAAAAGTAGTAGTCGCGTCCAAAAGCCATGTCGGTGACAACGTTTCCGCGAGCATTAGCCCTCTCGCTGCCCCAGATTGGGTGCCAACCATTGAAGTCACCCCCCACGACACAACGAGAGTCCCCGATGCTACCTAGAAAGTCGTCAAGCTGATCAAGTGTTCCGCAGCTGTCGTTGTCAGGTTCTAAATACACTGAAGCTAAAAACATTGTCGAAAAACCGACGCGGAGCTGTATCACGGCTAAGTTGGTTGAGGAAAACTGCGAGAAACCCAAGGTTGTGAAATAATTTACTCCCTCTTTGACAAAGATGCAGGCTTTGACCCTGCCCGCGGGACTAGGGAACTGATAAATGCGGATTCCGGGGATATTTTTGACTAAATTGATGGAGCCAACATATGGCTCAGACACAAGTGCTATTGAATGTTCGCCTGAAATAAAGTAGCGAACAAACTCCAGTAGACTATTTTTTGACCGATTAATATTGCACTGTAATAATTTAACTAAGTTACGCTGATCCATAATCGATTCTGTTGTCTGTTCGCTTCTTCATTGTTTGTAGTATGGGACATGATAAAGATGTAGCTTTATGATTGGTGCTATTAGTCAAATTGAATTTTGAGTTGTTTTTCTCGCAGTTATAGCATTTCACAGCGTTGCCTCCCTGGCCATCGATCTCTTGTGCCGGGCAACGACTGTCATCGCCGTGGGAAACAGAAGCGCAGTAAGCGCAGGGTTTTAGTTCAGCTGTACACCTCTTGCTGGTATGCCCAAATTGAAGACAAGAGTGACACTGCAGGAATGGAGAAAACTCTTCTGCATGCACGCGTTGATGGTCGACACGTAGCCTTCCTATTTGCACCACAGTTCTGAACAACTGCGGACTGGTAACGAAAACGGCATTGTACAGTTTCGAGTTTCTGTTGTTGTTCCTTTTGAACTTCAATGTCAAGTCCTGTTCGGTAAACTTATCCAATTCCATATTTTGGCCCAAAATGACTTCCACCAGGTCTTCCGCGGGCATGTCGCTGGAAATGCCTTTGAGTATGAACATAGGCTTTAGTTTCTTAACATGTTCCGCTGTGACCTGTGCTGCAGGTGAGTTTTGCAGACGTCTAAGGGCATCTTCACAGTCCTGGTGGGAGTCAAATTCGACTCTGAGCTTATTTTTAGACAGAGGAGCCACTTTAGCAGGAGCATATTTCGCTTCCCGGAAGCTGATACTTTTTCGGAAGGCCTCTACAGTTTCTTGTCGCGTACCAACAGGAGTCTTCGTCGTTATTAAGAGTGCCGGTCTCGAAGATATCAGAGGCGGTGGCGGCGAAGGCGTTGCAGCGACCGTAGCTCTTGGTGAAGGTCGGATGCCCGCACTCTTGTACGCAGGTCGGCCAGCCATCTGTGCATAAGACACCTTTGAACCCGAAGAGAGAATCGAGCCGGCTGTACTAAGTTCAGCACGCAACTTCCTGACCTCGCTAATGCAGGTAGTGAGCTCCGACCTGAGCTCCTCGGGTGAGTTGGATGTGCCATTCGGCATTGAAACGTCGGCAACGAAGGCTGCAGACGTGGAATCACTCGAGGCGGTCTCTGTTGCTGCCATGACGGCGGGAGCAAGGCGTTCGAAGGCATTCATCGCTTTCTGTGTCTCCGCAGCTGCCGCAATGATCAATCTCTTGTTAGAGGCAGTGACGCTTTTGCCCTCCTGAGTCGCTTTTATGGTGATCATAGAGAGCAGCGTCACTACTCTCGACAAGGAGGCTAGATCTTTCACCTCAGCCGCCGTCGCCGGGAGGTCAGGGGGCAGATGTGTGGGAGGGACACGTAGCACACGACGTGGAGCGCCTGATGATGGCAGGGAAGCGGTGACCCCCGTCTCGCATATAGGGGCCACAGAAGAGGTGCTGGTTTCATTTGCAGGCAGTTCTGTATTAGTCACAGCTACTGCAGCTGGTGATGGGGTGGGGGGTAGATTAGTATTGCCATCGGATGACGACATTATGAGCTAAAAGACTATACTATTATAATAAAGGAATAAAAATGTTATAGAAAAACGGTTTTCTTTATGGTATTGCTCATGTCCTACACCCTCATATAAGAGATAAGGGCGGGCGGGAGGGCCCGGAAATCGAGTTTTTGCCGAATATCTCGGGAACCACCGGAGCGATTGCCGAGTTTGGGGGCGCGTTAGACGCGGGCCGACGAGCGCCACAGCCCAACACCAAGATCAAAACGATCGGACTTAAATGTGATGAAATATCACAAGAAAGGCCGACTCTTCGATCTGGGTTAGCCGTCAAAACGCTCGCAAACCGTGAAAAGACCAAGGAACGATCGCGCAAACGGCGCGGCGTAGCTACTTGAGACGAAATCGGTACGATAAAAGCGAAAAACCCGGAACCTGAAAGGTACAGAAACCAATGGTATATTACGGTTTTCGAGGGCTAAGGTGCACTTTTTCAATATGAAAAATCGAGTTTTTGCCGAATATCTCGGGAACCACCGGAGCGATTGCCGAGTTTGGGGGCGCGTTAGACGCGGGCCGACGAGCGCCACAGCCCAACACCAAGATCAAAACGATCGGACTTAAATGTGATGAAATATCACAAGAAAGGCCGACTCTTCGATCTGGGTTAGCCGTCAAAACGCTCGCAAACCGTGAAAAGACCAAGGAACGATCGCGCAAACGGCGCGGCGTAGCTACTTGAGACGAAATCGGTACGATAAAAGCGAAAAACCCGGAACCTGAAAGGTACAGAAACCAATGGTATATTACGGTTTTCGAGGGCTTAGGTGCACTTTTTCAATATGAAAAATCGAGTTTTTGCCGAATATCTCGGGAACCACCGGAGCGATTGCCGAGTTTGGGGGCGCGTTAGACGCGGGCCGACGAGCGCCACAGCCCAACACCAAGATCAAAACGATCGGACTTAAATGTGATGAAATATCACAAGAAAGGCCGACTCTTCGATCTGGGTTAGCCGTCAAAACGCTCGCAAACCGTGAAAAGACCAAGGAACGATCGCGCAAACGGCGCGGCGTAGCTACTTGAGACGAAATCGGTACGATAAAAGCGAAAAACCCGGAACCTGAAAGGTACAGAAACCAATGGTATATTACGGTTTTCGAGGGCTAAGGTGCACTTTTTCAATATGAAAAATCGAGTTTTTGCCGAATATCTCGGGAACCACCGGAGCGATTGCCGAGTTTGGGGGCGCGTTAGACGCGGGCCGACGAGCGCCACAGCCCAACACCAAGATCAAAACGATCGGACTTAAATGTGATGAAATATCACAAGAAAGGCCGACTCTTCGATCTGGGTTAGCCGTCAAAACGCTCGCAAACCGTGAAAAGACCAAGGAACGATCGCGCAAACGGCGCGGCGTAGCTACTTGAGACGAAATCGGTACGATAAAAGCGAAAAACCCGGAACCTGAAAGGTACAGAAACCAATGGTATATTACGGTTTTCGAGGGCTTAGGTGCACTTTTTCAATATGAAAAATCGAGTTTTTGCCGAATATCTCGGGAACCACCGGAGCGA
The DNA here is from genome assembly GCF_947172395.1 of Bicyclus anynana. Lineage (NCBI taxonomy): Eukaryota > Metazoa > Arthropoda > Insecta > Lepidoptera > Nymphalidae > Bicyclus > Bicyclus anynana. Next base: position 4,997,613 of record NC_069105.1, read on the forward strand.
TTGCCGAGTTTGGGGGCGCGTTAGACGCGGGCCGACGAGCGCCACAGCCCAACACCAAGATCAAAACGATCGGACTTAAATGTGATGAAATATCACAAGAAAGGCCGACTCTTCGATCTGGGTTAGCCGTCAAAACGCTCGCAAACCGTGAAAAGACCAAGGAACGATCGCGCAAACGGCGCGGCGTAGCTACTTGAGACGAAATCGGTACGATAAAAGCGAAAAACCCGGAACCTGAAAGGTACAGAAACCAATGGTATATTACGGTTTTCGAGGGCTTAGGTGCACTTTTTCAATATGAAAAATCGAGTTTTTGCCGAATATCTCGGGAACCACCGGAGCGATTGCCGAGTTTGGGGGCGCGTTAGACGCGGGCCGACGAGCGCCACAGCCCAACACCAAGATCAAAACGATCGGACTTAAATGTGATGAAATATCACAAGAAAGGCCGACTCTTCGATCTGGGTTAGCCGTCAAAACGCTCGCAAACCGTGAAAAGACCAAGGAACGATCGCGCAAACGGCGCGGCGTAGCTACTTGAGACGAAATCGGTACGATAAAAGCGAAAAACCCGGAACCTGAAAGGTACAGAAACCAATGGTTAGGTTAGGTTAGGTTAGGTTAGGTTAGGTTAGGTTAGGTTAGGTTAGGTTAGGTTAGGTTAGGTTAGGTTAGGTTAGGTTAGGTTAGGTTAGGTTAGGTTAGGTTAGGTTAGGTTAGGTTAGGTTAGGTTAGGTTAGGTTAGGTTAGGTTAGGTTAGGTTAGGTTAGGTTAGGTTAGGTTAGGTTAGGTTAGGTTAGGTTAGGTTAGGTTAGGTTAGGTTAGGTTAGGTTAGGTTAGGTTAGGTTAGGTTAGGTTAGGTTAGGTTAGGTTAGGTTAGGTTAGGTTAGGTTAGGTTAGGTTAGGTTAGGTTAGGTTAGGTTAGGTTAGGTTAGGTTAGGTTAGGTTAGGTTAGGTTAGGTTAGGTTAGGTTAGGTTAGGTTAGGTTAGGTTAGGTTAGGTTAGGTTAGGTTAGGTTAGGTTAGGTTAGGTTAGGTTAGGTTAGGTTAGGTTAGGTTAGGTTAGGTTAGGTTAGGTTAGGTTAGGTTAGGTTAGGTTAGGTTAGGTTAGGTTAGGTTAGGTTAGGTTAGGTTAGGTTAGGTTAGGTTAGGTTAGGTTAGGTTAGGTTAGGTTAGGTTAGGTTAGGTTAGGTTAGGTTAGGTTAGGTTAGGTTAGGTTAGGTTAGGTTAGGTTAGGTTAGGTTAGGTTAGGTTAGGTTAGGTTAGGTTAGGTTAGGTTAGGTTAGGTTAGGTTAGGTTAGGTTAGGTTAGGTTAGGTTAGGTTAGGTTAGGTTAGGTTAGGTTAGGTTAGGTTAGGTTAGGTTAGGTTAGGTTAGGTTAGGTTAGGTTAGGTTAGGTTAGGTTAGGTTAGGTTAGGTTAGGTTAGGTTAGGTTAGGTTAGGTTAGGTTAGGTTAGGTTAGGTTAGGTTAGGTTAGGTTAGGTTAGGTTAGGTTAGGTTAGGTTAGGTTAGGTTAGGTTAGGTTAGGTTAGGTTAGGTTAGGTTAGGTTAGGTTAGGTTAGGTTAGGTTAGGTTAGGTTAGGTTAGGTTAGGTTAGGTTAGGTTAGGTTAGGTTAGGTTAGGTTAGGTTAGGTTAGGTTAGGTTAGGTTAGGTTAGGTTAGGTTAGGTTAGGTTAGGTTAGGTTAGGTTAGGTTAGGTTAGGTTAGGTTAGGTTAGGTTAGGTTAGGTTAGGTTAGGTTAGGTTAGGTTAGGTTAGGTTAGGTTAGGTTAGGTTAGGTTAGGTTAGGTTAGGTTAGGTTAGGTTAGGTTAGGTTAGGTTAGGTTAGGTTAGGTTAGGTTAGGTTAGGTTAGGTTAGGTTAGGTTAGGTTAGGTTAGGTTAGGTTAGGTTAGGTTAGGTTAGGTTAGGTTAGGTTAGGTTAGGTTAGGTTAGGTTAGGTTAGGTTAGGTTAGGTTAGGTTAGGTTAGGTTAGGTTAGGTTAGGTTAGGTTAGGTTAGGTTAGGTTAGGTTAGGTTAGGTTAGGTTAGGTTAGGTTAGGTTAGGTTAGGTTAGGTTAGGTTAGGTTAGGTTAGGTTAGGTTAGGTTAGGTTAGGTTAGGTTAGGTTAGGTTAGGTTAGGTTAGGTTAGGTTAGGTTAGGTTAGGTTAGGTTAGGTTAGGTTAGGTTAGGTTAGGTTAGGTTAGGTTAGGTTAGGTTAGGTTAGGTTAGGTTAGGTTAGGTTAGGTTAGGTTAGGTTAGGTTAGGTTAGGTTAGGTTAGGTTAGGTTAGGTTAGGTTAGGTTAGGTTAGGTTAGGTTAGGTTAGGTTAGGTTAGGTTAGGTTAGGTTAGGTTAGGTTAGGTTAGGTTAGGTTAGGTTAGGTTAGGTTAGGTTAGGTTAGGTTAGGTTAGGTTAGGTTAGGTTAGGTTAGGTTAGGTTAGGTTAGGTTAGGTTAGGTTAGGTTAGGTTAGGTTAGGTTAGGTTAGGTTAGGTTAGGTTAGGTTAGGTTAGGTTAGGTTAGGTTAGGTTAGGTTAGGTTAGGTTAGGTTAGGTTAGGTTAGGTTAGGTTAGGTTAGGTTAGGTTAGGTTAGGTTAGGTTAGGTTAGGTTAGGTTAGGTTAGGTTAGGTTAGGTTAGGTTAGGTTAGGTTAGGTTAGGTTAGGTTAGGTTAGGTTAGGTTAGGTTAGGTTAGGTTAGGTTAGGTTAGGTTAGGTTAGGTTAGGTTAGGTTAGGTTAGGTTAGGTTAGGTTAGGTTAGGTTAGGTTAGGTTAGGTTAGGTTAGGTTAGGTTAGGTTAGGTTAGGTTAGGTTAGGTTAGGTTAGGTTAGGTTAGGTTAGGTTAGGTTAGGTTAGGTTAGGTTAGGTTAGGTTAGGTTAGGTTAGGTTAGGTTAGGTTA